>NC_057797.1:486648718-486948215 GCF_018294505.1 Triticum aestivum
GTGTTGCCTCTGGATGAACGAGACCTCGATCGATCGAGCCGGCTGGGGCTGGATGAACAGGACCCCGTGGAGGGCCGGATGAACAGGACCACCCCGTGGAGGGCAGGATGAATAGTAGATGGTGGAGGGCAGGATGAACAGTAGCCCGTGGAGGGGTTGTTGAACAGGAGCCCGTGGAGAGGGCTGGTTGAACAGTAGCCGGTGGAGTAGCGCGCGGTGGAGGCTGGATGAATAGGAGCCCCTGGATGAACAGTCGTAGGTGGAGGTTGGAGGAGGTCGACGGTGGATGAACAGTAGCTTGTGGAGGCTGGAGGGGGTCGACGATGGAGATGAACAATATCCCGTGGTGTCCTATTTTGCGGTACGCCACACCCCTCCCGATGAACAGGACCCCCATTTCAACCGTAGCGCTCCAACACAAGTCCATTTCCTCCGTTTTGCGGTAGGCCACACCCCTCCCGATGAACAGGACCCCCGTTTCGACCGTAGGAGGTCCGTTTCCTCCATTTTGCGGTACGCCAGACCCCTCCCGATCAACAGGACCCCGTTCCGAATGTAGGAGGTCCGTTTCCTCCGTTGTGCGGTACGCCAGGCCTCGTTTCCATCGCCTGTTCCGTCCAAGCCCTCCCGATGAACACAACCATGCATTCCGTTCCGACCTAGCCGGTTGGCTCCCACGCGCTCCGTTGCCTCCCAATGAACACGACGCATTCCGTTGCCTCCCCATGAACACGACGCATTCCGTTGCCTCCCCATGGACATGACGCATTCCGTTGCCTCCCGATGAACACGACGACGACGCTGTTTCTCCGTTCCGACCCAGCCATGTACACGAGCCCTTGCCGTACGTATGCGCGAGTAGGCGTTCGATACCCCGCCCGTATGTACACATATGTGGCCGTATTTTCTTTCTTGCACCCTGGCCGCTGTACGTACGTGTACATGCTACATGCGCACCTCTACTACGACATGTGCGCGCCTCTACTACGACACGTGCGCGCCTCTACATCGACCAGTATGTACATACACGTTCGCGACCAGAATGACAACGCTACCTACACTTCAACCAGGTGGGTCCCGACTGTCAGGCACTTCCTTGCCTGCAAAGATGTAGCTGGTGGGTCCCAGCAGTCAGGGGGCGAATCATTTTTTTGCCCAGATGCACTTCCTTGCCTGCGAAGATGTAGCTGGTGGGTCCCAGCAATGAGGTGGAAATGTTTTTTTGCGAAATACAGTGGCCCGTCCGATGGGTCCCAGCTGTCAGGTGGAGGAATCATTATTTTCCGCCTAATAAGGAGGCACTTCCTTGTTGCGGTCATGGACCCAACTGTCAGCCTCTCCACGTACAGTCCACGTTCGATGGAAGTCGTTCCTTGACCACGTTGACCACGCCGTGCCGAGAGCACCAGGGTGGTGGACGGCGGCGAGGCCTAGGAAGGGGACGACACAGAGGCAGGGAAAACTCGGCAGTTGTTTCCCACGCAGAGGGGAGTACGACTGTACGAGGGTTTACTGGTTCGTCTGCCGTCACCGGAGAATAACAGTAGGTGTGGGTGAGTAGAGGGATGGCTAGGCCAGTGATGGGTGTACGGTCGGCGGTGAGGCCTGCGCGGCAGCACAGCCGGCTGCGAGGAGGAGGGAGCAGGCAGTCCCGCCGGTGCTTGTTTGAGCGGCTGGAGCAGGAAGAGCAGAGATTGAAGAAACACGACGGCCGTTGGATGGACATCCAACAGTCAGTGCTTGTGTGTCAACCTTTTTTTTAGGAAAGCCTCAAATCTGTGGAAAACAGCACACAACCCGTCTGCCATTAGTTCTAATAATTTACAGCCCATTCGCTAATTCTTAAGGTTTTTTTGGAGCCCATATTCTTTTTTTAGCATTACAGCCCATATTGTGGCAACGGTTAAAAAATTATACGAAATTTTGCATATTCCGCTGCGGTCCGAACTGTTTTTAATCCCGAAATTTCGACTCACATTCAAACTAATTTTAAAAATAAATGTATATCAATATAAAATCCAACAAATTCTCCATGCATAAAAATTAATGTAATTTAAAATCTTGAAATAAAAAAAAAGATATTTGAAACTAATTGCCGGTTTGATGTGTTTTAGAAATGTACAGCCCATTTCTCATTACTGATGGGCCATTTTTTCGGCCGGCCGAATGAAAGCTCTCCTCGTCTTGAAAGATTTGCAGCCCAACAGGCCTGACAAAGCGACTTACTTGGCAAATCACAAAAAAACCATGCTGTGGCCGTGGACCCAGCTGTCAGCCTCTCCACATACAGTACTCTTCCGATGGAAGTCATTCCTTGACCACGTTGACCACGCCGCGCGGAGAGCACCACGGCGGTGGACGACGGCGATGCCTAGGAAGGGGACGACGCGGCAGTGGAAGCCCGCGCGGAGAGGACTACGAGGGTTCACTGGTTCGGCTGCGGTGTGAGGCTGCCGTCGCCGCAGGGCCTGACCAGCGGTGGGAATAATAGGGGGCAGTGAGGCCTCTGCAGCAGCACAGCCGACCACGGGAGGCAGGAGCATGCAGCATGACCGGCACTGCTTTGGGCGGCTGGAGCAAGAAGACCAGAGGTTGAAGAAGCACTACGGCCGTTGGATGGACATCGTACGATCACTGGAGCTAGAATCGTTCATATTGACTAAGTTGAAAAAGCCCTTCGTCCCCATCAACTTAGTAGGCCCACAAGTCAGCCTCCCAGCAAGGTGGGTCCCAGCTAGCCGGGGGAGTATTCATTTTTTTGTGTGTAATAAGGAGGCACTTTCGGTGGGTCCGAGCTGACAGCGGGGGGAACGTTTTTTTCGTGAAATATGGTGGCTCATCCGGTGGGTCCCAGGAGTCAGGGGGAAACAATTTTTTTCGCAAAATACTGTTGGCCCGTCCGGTGGGTCCCTGCTGTCAGGTGGAGGAATCATTATTTTCCACATAATAAGGAGGCACTTCCTTGCTGCCACTGTGGACCCATCTGTCAGCCTCTCCATGTACAGTCCACGTCCGATGGAAGTCGTTCCTTCCATGTTGACCACGCCGCGCCGTGAGCACTAGGGAGGTGGACGACGGTGAGGCCTACGAAGGGGACGATGCGGAGTCGGTGAAGACGCGGCAGTGGATGCCCACGCGGAGAGGAGTATGAGGGCTCACTCGTTCGGCTGCGGTGTGAGGCTGCGGTTGCCGCATGGCCTGGCTAGCGGCGGGAATAGTAGGGGCAATGAGGCCTCCACAGCAGCACAGCTGGCCACGGGAGGCGGGAGCAGGCGGCACGACCGGCGCTGCTTTAGGCGGCTGGAGCAAGAAGACCAGAGATTGAAGAAGCACTACTGCCGTTGGATGGACATCGTACGGTCACTGCAGCTAGAATCGTTTATATTGACTAAGTTGACAAAGCCCTTGGTACGTCAACTTAGTAGGCCCATAGGTTAGCTTCCGAAATGGTGCGCCCCAGATGTCAGGGGGAGGAATCATTTTTTGGGCGGGTGAAGCTAGAATATCCGAGATTGAAGAAGAAGCACGACATCCGTTGGATGGACATCCAATGGCCACTGCTGCTAGAACCGTGTGTTGACTATAAGTTGACAAAGCCTTGCATACGCGTCAACTCTGTTTCTTTAGGGTACGCGTCAACTTAGTAAGGCCAGAAGTGTGTGGAAGAGAACTTATAGCCCATTTGAGATTTGTAAGAATGTGTAGCCCATTTTTGAATTCTAATGGAATTTACTTCAACCCATTTACAGTTTGTTAAAAGTATAGCCCATTTCAACCAACCGTTCAAAACAGAATTCAATAAAATTTCCCACATTTTGATGGGATCCGAAATATTTTTGGCCCAAAATTTCTAGTCAGATTAAATACAATTTCAATATAAATTTATATTATGTAAAAATCCAACGAAACATTGCGCTTGCAACAATTAATGAAATTAAAATTTTCAATATCCAAAAATAATATTTTATAAAGTAATCACGTGTTTGGTGCATTTTTTATAGTTACTGCCCAGTTTTTATAATTACATCCCATTTATTATTTCTTAAAGCCCATTTTCTTGTTAAGCCTAATGCATCCCTCATTGGAAAGATTTGCAGCCCAGCGGGGCGGAGAATAACAACTTGACCTTGCCTGGGTATTCCTAAAAAAAGTATAGCTGGGCTAGCCATTTTCAGCTTGAAAAAATTTAATATCTGGGCTGGATATCTGGCCTGGGCTAGACGGGCCACAGCCCGCCCAGCAAATACATGCATCGATGTTTTCGTTGTTGTTTAGAGGAGAAAAATTAATATCTGGGCTAAACATAAAAAAACTCTGAAGTGCTCACACCTCAAAAACACAAATACTACTCGAGCTGCTTGGTCCCAGCTGTCGGCCGCTTCATGTGCAATTCTCTCATTTATTGACTAGTACTACATAGGTTGACAATGGTGTGGGACCGTGATGTCAGGAAACCAGGGGGAAGAAAAATAAATAACTCCAGCGAGCGCTTCCACCTATGCCTCGTTGTCTCCCGTGGAAACCCCTTTCCTCCCTTTTTTTTGCTCGGGCAAGGACCAATGCATGCAGCACGTCCATGCGGTTATTAGGCAAGAAATAAAAGCACTTTGCATGTTATGAATTACGATGGCCTGCATGGGTAGCTAATAAGGCATCCTCTTAACTGCTGTGATTAAATGTTGTGTTTAGAAGAGAGAAATATTCTTCTTTTCCACCAATCTGCTTGCACCTAGGTCGTGATGCACCTTCTAATACGACTTATTCACCTAGACGGAGGGAGTATAGTTTTACACACACACACACACACACACACACACACACACACACACACACACATATATATATATATATATATATATATATATATATATATATATAATAAGGAGGCACTTGCGTACGTGAGGCTATGGACCTGGTGGGTCCCCATTGTCATCCTCTCCAAGTAAAGTTATCTCCTCGCCCGCGCGCGCTTTCTGCCCAAAACAGTCAGCGCCACCCACCCCGCTTCCCGGTGCAGGCGATTGCTCCTCCTTCAAACGACACAAGTGCCGTCCGTCCGTCCATCTGCCGCCCACATTAATGATACGAGGTTGCCGAGGCAGCTACTCCGGCGCCACACGTCCGTCCCTCCGCCTGCCCACCATTGTTATATAAACTGCTGCGCCGGCCATAGCAGCAGTCATCCGCATCCGTTCCCTTTCTCCTGTCCACACCACTACTGCCCACCATGGCTTCCTCGCTCTCCAACGCTCTTCAAGACGGGCGGACGACGGACCACAAGGAGATGGCAGCCATTGCTGCTGACCGGCTGGCCAGCAGGCAGCCGGAGGACGACGGCGTCCCAATGGAGAACATGGTAGTCGATGATCCGGTGCCAACCCCCTCCTCTGCGCCATCCTTGCCGGTGCATTGCACCATGACCATCGGCGAGGCCCATGCCCAATATATGGACAGTGTGAGGCAGATGCGTCAGGAGCAGTTCCGAGAGGCGCAAGCCGACGCCGCCTACAACCACCATCTCCTCCAGGAGCATCTGTAGGCGGAGGAGCAGATCGCCACGGAGCAGGCGGAGAAGGAGGCGCTGCTTGACTCGTACCTCTCCGCCCGCAAGGGCCACCTCGAGCGCTGGCGGGAGCGCATGCAGGTGGCGGAGGCTGCGGCCGCCTACAAAGAGGCTAGCAAAGTGGGCGATGAAGCGGGCAAGGCGCTGTTTGGCGAGACCGAGGACGAGGCAGAGGACAATGCCGGCTCCGACAAGTCCCCGCTCCGCTGGCGTCGACGAGGCCCTGCTCCGCCGAGGCCCCGCGACGCCAACAATGAGGCAGAGGACACCGCCGGCTCCGCTGAGGCCCGGCCCCGCCAACAACGAGGCAGAGGACATCGCCGGCTCAACCGAGGCCCCACCCTACTGGCAACGCGGGGGAGGATTTCCACCGCTCCGCTGAGGCGCCGCCCGCCGGCAACGAGACAGAGGTCATTGCCGGCTCCGCCGAGGCCCCGCCCCGCTGCCAACGAGGCCGCGCCACACAGAAAACGAGGAAGAGTAGAACACGGTAGGTCGCTGCCGCTCGGGTCCAAGTAAGGCCACCGCTGCTACCCTCCTATTGAAGCCAAGCTAGGCGGGTTGACCATTGACGACCAGTTAGCTTCTTGGCGGCGACGTGGAGTCGGGTAGTTCTGCTCGAGAATAACGCTACTTCTACTTAACTGCTGGTGTAGTTGGCTGACTGACATGTGGGCCCAACAGGCCACATGTCAGTTACACAACTACACCTGCAGTTAAGTCACTGAAGCTTCTATTCGGCTCAGCGGGACACAAGTGGGTAGCTTCGGTTAATTAATTATACCTCCAGCGCACCCCTTTTTAGTTGAAGAATGTATGAAATGTAATGAAATCTGGCATGTTTATATGAAATCCGACCGTGTATGAATGAATTTATTTCGATTAGTTCAAATTCCTGTATCACTGACATTGGATGAACATGCAAAACAATATGTACTAGCATTATTCCCAGGGTGATCACCTTGTTTGCAGCAATTTCACATGTACTCCCTCCGGTCCTTTCTAGTCTGCATACAAGTTTTGTCTGCAGTCATAGTATCTCTACTTTGACCAATCTTATACAAAAAAGTATGCACTTTCACAATGTGCGAAGTAAAAAGGAACAGAAGGAGTACAAAGAGTTTGAGCAGGTTTTTAGCGTTTTTGTACATTGCAATCAAACACACAGGCCTGGCAATTCATAGAGAACATTCAAAACAATCGATGATTATGCATCTTAGCGACTCACATGTGGGAGGAAATATTTACCTCACAACTAAAGAATAAACAAAAAATTGATCGACGCTGCTGACAGCAAGGGCGTCCCATTCGAAAATATCAAACGCATGTCTTGCTAAAATCAATGAGCAAAATTTGACAAGGTTGTCCCATTCCAAAATATCAAATGCCTACGATTGTGGAATGGGCAGGGTTTGCCATCAGTTCGGACATTGACATGGCACCTCGTGCTAAATAAACCAGCTGTTCTTTTTGTGCAGTTCCACCAAAATCAACCAAATTCGCGCGTAGCTTGTATGCTTTCGCCCTTATATGTTGCAACACCTTGAACTTATCGGCACCTCCTTTCTTGTGGTAGAAATGAATGATTTGATGTATTCATGAACATTTTGTGTAGTTCCCATTGAAATCAAGCTGAGCACCCCTGTTTGCACAAATACAAAAAAGTGATTAGTATAGAGAAAACTGTACTATGAATTGACAGTTTCAACAGGCACATACATGGTCCATGTAGAGCACACTTTTAGAAAAATGGAACTCGCCAGAAAGAATCCTAGAACAACATTGTACTCACGCATCACAGCAAAAAAATGGAGATTTTGTCAGTCCTTATGAGCTGAAGTTAGTTTGGTCTTGTGGGGAGTAATGTAACCATCCTTCAACTGCTCCTTCTGATGATAAGATAGACATGGCTTCTTCATCCTGACATAATCGGAACTAGTCACTTCACGTACTCCATATTCTTCTTCAAAGGAAGATGATCCTGTTGTGCAAAGACAAGAGGACTACTAAATTCTAGCATCACTGTTTGCTTGAAAAAAAGGAAAGGAAATATTTAAAACAACACAGATGAAGCACTTCTCAAGGACAATACCACTTTTTCATGACAGCACCGGGAGTTCATTTTTGTTTTTCTTCCCCTTGTTCTTCCCCTTCATCACTTGGTTCAATAACAAACAAGTTTAGCCTTCAATGTAAGATTTGGCATGTTAATTAGGGAGCACACGTATAGTACTAAACTTAATTTTCTGATGAAAATGGCAAAATACATGCCAGCAGTTGTGAAATATCCTTATCTTTCCTCAATGGGATATTACGGTGCACATACAGATTGGAAGTCTTGTCTCCATTTGTGCAGTTCACTAAAATCAAGCAACATTATCGTACAAGTAGCACAACATATGAATGCACACTCCAGAATCATGTGAAAGAAGGCTAGTACCGACCTCTCATGATGCGGAATTCAAACAACTCACAAGAAGAAGATCTGAACCAAATTCGCCTTAACGGATAGGAAGTAAGATCTCCTCTTGTGCAGTTCCACTAAGATCAATCAATCAAGCAACGTTGTCGGTGTGACATTTTGGTTGAACTACACAAAACACTCTTAAAACAAAAGTGTTTTGTGCAGTGCAACAAAAGGTCACAATGGCAACGAGGTGAAGCAGATAACCCTGTTTACACGGAGGTGCAAAGGAAACAATTAGTGGTAATAATGGTGGATGACACAGAAGCCAACAAAAAGAAGCATCTACCTTATCTAAATGGGAAATAAAGCAAGACAGTAGCATTTCTCAAACGGTGGCATTGATTAATATTAACATAGAGATTATATTAACAATAAAATTTGTTAAACATGTAATTTTCTTTTAACTGTGGCATTGCATCAATTTTCCAGTGGCATTATTAGAGGGTGTTTGTTTACAGGGACATTTTGGTGTAGGGACTAAAAAAACTCCGTGTCAGTCCCATCTAAACCAAAGAGGAGGGACTTTTAGGGACTAAAATTGGGCATTTGGGACTAAAGAAAGAAGACCCCGAGGGAGTCTTTTTGGGACTTTTTCCAACAGTTGCCCCTGCCACGCATGGCACCTTGTCTCTATTAGTTCATTACTAGGGGTAACATGGTCTTTTAGCATGTCATTTAATAACCTCTAGTCCATGTTTAGTCCCTGGAACCCAGCAGGTAGGGACTAGGGAGTTTTTAACCAAATAGGGCCTTAGATTAACAACAACTAATAAGTTGCACGGGACAGTGGACGCACCAGCACCATGTGCATCTACTGATGTACTGTGGTCATGCACAGTCTGTTGCAACAAAGAACAAGCAACCAAGGAGCATATTTGTGTTGGTCCCAGTTTTGTTATCTTTAGACGCCTTTCCCTATGTGAGCGCAGCAAATCCAGTCCTGCTCAAACTCTACAGCCTTGTCCCTTCCTTTCCTTTTTGAACTAGTACTTTCGCCCCTTCCTTTCCTCTTTGAACCACGTCCTAGTTTTATGCGATACAACTTTCCCCACTACTTTCCCCCATTCCTTTCCTCTTTGAACCACGTCCTAGATTAATGCTATACAACTTTCCCCCTTCATTTCCTCTTTGAACCACGTCCTAGATTCATGCTATATACAACTTTTCCCACTAATTTCCCCACTCCTTTCCTCTTTGAACCACGTCCTAGATTCATGGTATACATGCAGCTAGAGCAATGCATGTGGAGTAAGTAAATTATACCTTAAGGTTCTTGGGGTGTGGTTCGGTGGGCGACGGGACGACGGCGAAGAAGAAGGGGTCGGAGGCCCTCCCGCGCCGCCGCTGGGTGGAAAGTGAACAGCTGCGTCGGTAGTCCCTCACCGACAGCGACAGCGTTAAGCCTCCTTCCCTTCCCGGTGGATGGATCCTGCCGGCTCTTTTATCAGCAGTGAGGGGAGAGAGAGGCCAACGAAGTCTTGTTTAGATCTGGAGAGGGCGAGAGAGTGTGAAGAGAGCAACTACAAGCGCTGATGCTCCAGCGGGAGAGGGCGAGAGAGTGAGCGAACAGTCTAACCAGCTACACAACCCTCCCGTTATGTTCAACGAGAGGGAAATAACCTTTTATACACTCATGCATTCATGTGACAAGCATGCCGTGTTTTTTTGTGTGTGTGGGAGTCATTGGGATTTCAATCATAATCGTGTCATGTGGCTTTGGTGGTAAGACTATCCACAGTGGTGCAGAAATAATGTAGCCTTAGTCACCTTACCTCTCTCCACGTAGTACGTTGGGTCCCACCAGTCAGAGGGTGAAATAAACAAATTAATAAGAAAAATTAAAAGCGCCAGCGGTGTATCTTACCTCACACATCTCGCTACTGCTCGGGAAAACTGTCCAATTGATCCCTCTGTTCGCTCACGTACCATTTTAAGTGAATCCTTATTATAACATGCACACAAATTTTGGCCACTTGTATTCGACTTAAGTCAGTGTGCCACCGTATCTCGTATACTTACTATTCCCTCCATCTAGGTGTAATAAGTCATGTTAGAAGGTGCAACGGGACCAAGGTGCGTGCGTGTGTGTGTGTGTGTGTGTTTAACACCATGTGTGTGTTAGAGAGAGTGACAGATCGACCTACTCCTACAGAGAGATGTTGTGCAGTGTACGATTTTAGCCACGAGAGTCGGTGCATCCTCTCGTTTCCGGGCGTGTCCAGTAGGAACATGCGGACAGCTGCCACGCCCGCTCCTGACCAGCCTGGCCGACCCAAAGCCCCTCCATCACCCGCGCGCGCTTCCCGCCCGAAATGGTCAGCGCCGCTCCAAAGAATCGGTGCCGCATTCATGCCCGGGCAGAGCGGACGCGACCTCTCACTGGCGCAAGAGTGATGGTTGCTTCGTCCGTCCAACTTACTGTTGGGTCTATGTGATTTGACGGCTCATTGTTCTTTATTATTGAGGTGGTAGGACTGCTAGATGTCCCACGCTTTCGGCGAAAGGAGGTATATTACTACTACTAGATTACAATTTTCTCCATTCTTACAGCGGAGGCGTGCAAGAGCAGTGAAAACACGTAGGCTCAATGATTACATGGCCCACCTCACACTACTATCATCGTGTGACACCTAACTCTTTACATAGTACTCCCTTCGTTCCTAAATATTACTAGATCAGTCCCCGCGCGTTGGCGTGGAACAGCGGTATATCTCTCTGCGCAAAATTATCGATATCATAGAACAAAAAAAACTCTATAACCGCATGACAAATGTGGTAGCCAAACTAAATAAACTCCCATCATCGGTTAGATCATCCCACGTAAGGAAAAAAGATCAGCCAACTCCTGAACTCCTACTGCATAATGGGATTATATTTTTCTTTTTGACATGTTAATGGGACTTAAAAGCTCACTTACATGCATGCTACCGGTGCATGCTTGCATGCAGACATGTTGATGTGATTTAAAACCCACTCACATGCATGTGGCACGGTATTTTCTGCATGCTTGCATGTGGCTTAGTGCGGAGCCTCTCAACGTCAAGATCAGACGGCTATTATGGACTGATTTACTTCATCTAACGGCTACATCAATTTTGATGACGTGGCTCAAGGAGAGGATAGAGAATTCCTAGTAGTGGGGGCTAGCTATTTCTAGTAGATATAAGTCTTTGTAGAGATTCCACTACATACGGAACAAAATGAATGATTCTACACTTAAAATGCATCTATATACATCCGCATGTGGTTCATGGTGAAATCTCTACAAAGACTTATATTTAGGAACGGAGGAAGTACTAGTATAGTACGTATTGTAATTTTTCAGCGAGATAAATTTGTACAATGCTATGAAGCTTCCAGCTTCTGTTACATGTATCTTGCGTCGAAGGTTGCCCGTTGCAACATTTCATCAAATACAAAGGAGACTAACATGCATGCTATTGCATGTCAATGATTGATAGATGATAGCAAATATGTACTCCCTCTGTTCCAAAATAAGTTTCTCAACTTTGTGCAAACTTTAGTACAAAGTTGTACTACTACTAAAGTTGACACTTATTTTGGAACAGAGGCAGCTAAAGAAAAAAAATGATCCATGCAGTCCCTAGCCCTTGAATCATGAACCCTGACCAGGCTTCAATTTGCTGGCAACGTTCGAGCTTCCTAATAAATGAAGTTTGCAACCTTTTGACCATCGGATCATTTTGTGCAGTTTCACCAAAATCGAGATGAGCATCCCTGTGGCAAAGAAATTGAACAAGCGTGATTATAATAAGATTACTGGGACTAGTTGATGAGACATAAACTCATCACAAATACAGTACATAGAAGCCAGTAGAGGTATGTGCGGGGCAAAGAAGTAGAGAAATATCCACATGGAGTGATGTGGGCAGCTGGAGCAGTGGTGCAAGCCGGCTGTAAAGGGAGTTGTACCTGAGGGACGTAGCTCAACCTTGAGGAGGGCGGCGGGAGGCGGCAACTGCCCACGTCGCGACAGTGAGCAAGGGACGAAGGCAACCTCACCGGCTTTGTGAGAGAGAACAACGGGGACCCCTGATCGGGACGTGCCAACAGTGGGTTTTTACCGTCGGCGACGGCCACCACATCTACACTAAGCATCCACCCCTTCCCCAAGCGGACGTGATCCGCCGGGATGTTAGAGATGTGGCCATAGTCATTTTGTGCGAGAGAGTGTCAAGAGAGCAACCCCAGCAAGCAACCGTGTATGCTGGCCCGTCCTGACTATGTACTCCTTTTCTCTCCATATGAACCTATCATATTGCGTACGTGCCACTGAAGAAGAAAAAACTTTATTTATAAATGACGCGGCACCTACTACTCGTTCTCCTATAACCTTGCGCTTGGCATCTCCAAAATATTGACCTTGCGATTGGCTCTTCGCCTCTTCAGGAAGTCGAGCAATAATGGTAGTGCAGTATATATCGTTCTAGCTATATGAGATCGAATGAATTGCTGCACGTTCACCACGTGGGCGAGGGTCGAGGGGCGAGGGAGAGTGCTACATACGGAGCAAAATGAGTGAATCCACACTCTAAAATACGTCTATACACATCAATGTTTGGAGTATGTACTAGTAGTTCATATTGAAATCTACTAAAGGACATATATATTCCAAACAATATGATATAATCTCTATAACCAAGGTAGTAGGGACAAGGAGTAAACGGAGGGAGTAGTAAAATTTTCTCCTCGTCCTGCGAGCCACCGCGCGCATGGGAGAGGGAGTGGGCATAAGGCGTAGTAAGCAAGCTTCACCTCATCCTGCGAGCCACCGCGCCCGTGGGCGGGGGAGATGGCGTACCAAGCAAGCTTCTCCTCATTCTGCGAGTTGACGAGACACATCAAAAGTACTCCAGTGTATAGAGCCTTGCCTCTAAGGTAGGCCCCACATGGTTTGCCTCTTTTTTTAACATAACACGTCAAGTCGCGATTTGTTTGTTCACCCGTGATAGACGATCCTCCCTCCACCAAGTGGACAACCAGTACACGTGCCAAATTACCATGTGGGCTGCCTTTTTCGTACATAAATGAGCTCCACCGTGTACCCGCACGGGTGTGGTTGGGAAAGAGACGGGAGTACGTGCGCCGTGCATGCACCTCTTCTCTTCGTGCACGTTCCCCACCTACGTGGGTGTGTGTGAGAGATACAAACCGCGTTCATGAGTGTTTTTTGTTTTGGGGTGGGGGTGGGGTGGGGGGCTGATTTCGTGAATTATTTGTGGGAATATGTGTCGATGACATCTCAAACAAAATTTTGCATGCAATGTGTGAAATGGAGGCCTATCCATATCATACATAGAGGGTCGGGCAATCCACGAGAAGAGAGGGAGGGGTCATAGCTATCGATAGAGTCGAAGAGAGGATCAAGTGGGTGGGTGCGAGATCGATGAAGAGAGCCATCGAAATTGTGTGTGTGTATAAGTCAAAGATATAGGGCGACTGGCCTACCGGAACGTTAGAGGGGACACATCAAGTTTGTGTGTGGCAGGGAGACATGACTAGAGCGCTTGATGTATCTGTGTGTGTGAGGGGGAGGGGGTGGTGGGAGGGGTAGGCAGAGGCCTAACTGTAGAGGTAGAACGACTCGTATATGTGTTGAGAAGGAGAGACCCAGCTATGTCTTGAGGGAGATCGGTTGACATCCATACATAACGGAAGGATGGGAAATATGATGGGAGAGAGATAGAGGAGAGAGAGAGGGAGGTAGAGGGAGGAAGAGGGGTAGAGTGCTGGATGGGTGATGGAGTTGCTTCTCGAAGATGGTGGGAGAGGCCTACTAGACAAACTGAGGGTGGAACTGCAATGTTATCAATAAGAGTGGGGATGTGTTTCTGTGTGTGCCTGTGCGTGATAGATCTGTCGGGACGCATCCATGGATGATGAAGGGGAACCATGTGTTTGGTAAGCAAACCTAACTAGATCGGTAGATCAACTGTTGTTTGTCGGAGGAAGGGAGAGACACAACTAATGAGGTAGATCAATTGACGTGTGGGTAAAAACCAGTTATAAGGACCTAGCTAGCTATATGTATAGCGAGAGATCGGTCGGTGTACGTCCATTTGTTAGAGGCTAATAAGGCCCAGCGAGACGGATAGACATAGAGAATGGAGCTAGGAGGTGGTGCGAGAGGCCCAACTACTAGCTAGATAGGGGGAGGAGTGTGCGGTTGTCAGAGAGCAATGAAAAGAGGGGCGAGAGTTTACACGTGTGCCTGACCGTATGAGAGACACGAGGCAACGACACATAAAGGAGGAGATTGAAGGTGTGTTTGTATGCTGTAGGCAGGCATCGCTAGAGAGGTTTATCGATCGGTGTGTGTCGGAAAGGAGTTGTGGAGACTCTGGGAGAACGACCTAAAGAAAAAAAATGAATGTGCCCGGTGGATAGAATGCCGAGGGAGGGGGAGGGCGAGGAGGGCGTGTGCATGCACGAGAGAAATTTAGTGGTAGCTACAAAGGTTAGAGGATTGTGTGGGTGTAAAAGACTAACAAAGATCATAATTTGATATGAAAGCGGATTCATATATTTGAATAGGAGATCATAGTGTTTTAAACATTGCATGCATGAATATAGCGGTGATACACGTGTTGTGCACATGTTATACCATAATGTGATAATGCATGGTGTTTGCAACTCACAGCTAAATGCCGAACAATCTAAACCATACTATACATCAAACAATCTCACATTTTATTTGAATTTGTGATAATGTGTGGCATTTGCAGCTTACAACTAAATATCAAACAATCTAAACAATACTATATATTGAAAATTCTCACATTTTATTTGAATTTGTGGTAGTGTGTGGTGTTTGCAACTCACATCTAAATACTTGTAGGCGTATGGGGCGGGGCACCATACATAATGTGATAAACACATTATACATATGAGACATGGTTTAGATTATGAAGATCTAGCTAGAGCTAGAAATGTAATGTGATTTGAAATCAAAATAAAGTGGATTCAAAAAATCTAGTTCAAGTTCATATACTACACATAGTTCATATGTAACTTGAGACTAATCATGTGGTGTGGTGTGAAGATAATACACAGACGATGGTTTACTTGACAATAATGATGATTGTAGATCTTATTAAAACAGAGAAATGAATTCAAATGCTTTGACTTCACAACAATCATTACTGTAGATCTTATTCAAATAGAGAAACGAATTCAAATTTAGTTCATATTGAAGCGGTAGTATATACGTTTGGAATGCACTAAAACGTTCATTTGAGTAGTAGGTTGCATGCATTATACACGTAGCGAAATATTTTAGTTGAACATAACATGAATTCAAAGTTTTGAATGACATTTGTAGGGCGCATTGATTTGGTACAGTACACGTTAGGCTTGTCCGGAAATTTCAACCCGCGCCTTGTTAGCCCGAAATATTTAAGATATATCTTTGTCTCGTTGTGCTCTGACAACTCCCTCCATCTCAACCCACGCCTTGCTATTCCGAAATTACAACGTGCGCGAAAACTCCCACCTCCTGTGAAATCCCGACATGCGAAATGCCCGTGGTACCCCTGAACCGAAAGAACCGCCTCAAATTGGTGGGGGTACTTTCGTAACTTACTCCACATTTCGGACAAGCGCGTCTCTAAGCCATGGTTCCCCACTGCCATCCCATCCGCCCACCCATTCGTACACCGAGGCCACAAAAACCCGCTACGAAACCCCACACCCTGCTCTGTCCGCCACCCAGCCGGAGCCTCTTCCCCGACGACATCGTCCACAGCAACACCTCGACGTCCCTCATCCACCGTACCGGATGAGGATCTGTCGTTGATCTCATCGTCCCGCCGGTTCAGCCACCCCGCCCTCCACCTCCAAGGAGCTGCCCCGATGTTCCCCTCGTCTTTCGCGCCACCTCCATTCCCACACCGCCGTCTTCACCTGCACCACTGGAAGAGCATCATCATCACCATTTCCTCGGATGAAGCTGCGGCCTAATCGGCGCCACCAAAGAGGTTGTACACTAATCGCCGCATTTTCTTCTTGATTCAATCTCACGATGCTGCCGGCGCTCGGTCCCGAGCTGACACGGCGCGACTCCATCCACGGCGGCATCACCGGCCACTTCCTCCTCGGTGTCGCTCCCTCGGCGGCGACGTCCACATCAGTAGGACCTGCTGCTACTTTAGCTCTCGCTCGCGCTGCTGCTCTGCTCTTGCTTTCGGTCCCCTGCCTGGTCTGCTCTTGCTATTGCTCTTGCTCGCGCTGCTGCTCTCGCTCTTGCTCTTGCTTGCGATTCTGCTCCGATTTAGCTACACTTCACTCCGATGCCGCCGGGGTGAAGGAAGAACCAGCCGAAGTGGGGAGGGGGCTCACCGGAGAGGTACCCAACTATCTATCTTAGGGTTCAGGATGGGGGCGGTGGTCGCTGGCGGTGGTGGGGCGTTGGCGGGGCGATGGCGTGGGGATCGCTGGAGAAAAAGCTCGACACGGGGGGGCCTAGAGGGATGGCCGGGGTGGTGGCGGACCAGCGGTGGGGAGTGTTTTCGGGGCAGCGCACCGCGGGCGGCGGGGGGCTGCTGTTTGGCTGGCTCAGGGGGGGTGGAGGTTGAAGATGAACCACAGGCCCTTCATTTCGTATCCAATGGCTGCAAAATCGACTCACTAGAGATGAAAAAGTCAGTCGACCGACGTGTAGCCTCACCTTGCTAGTGCGTCCAGTTTCGACAGCAAAATTCAGTTTCGACAACAAAATTCAATTTCGACAGTTAAGTTCAGTTTCGACAGTTAAGTTCAGTTTTGACAGTTAAATTCAGTTTCGACAGTTAAGTTCAGAGATGAGCGGCTGAAGTATTTTACATCTAGCACTTTGTGGTTATGTATTTTACGTCATGTATTGGAGATGCTATTAGAATTCCACTCAGGTTAACGTTGTTCGTTGTCTCTCTTGTCCTGCTTCAGCCTCGACGTCGTACAACTCACCGGAGCTGCTCCAACGACGAAACCCTCCATCACAGCGGAGAAGTACTTCGGGCTCCATCTCCAAACGCCTAAGATCTTCTTCCCCTCCTTCGACAGCCAAGTCAGCCGGAGCATCCTCACCGGCCAACCCAATCACACTGAGATCGACATGGCTTCGCCAAAGAGGTTGTACACTTGTTGCATCTCTTTTTTACTCTACATGTTATATATATTGTCCACTGAGCACACAGATTTGTTCCTTTAGTGTCTCCTTGAAAGAAAAAACATAGGAATTTTAATTTTCACTTGTCCTCCTTTTCAAATTCCTATTCATGAAGCACAAACTAAGAGATAGTAGCATAATAGCATTATAACCGTACATTTTCTTGTGGTTTGACTTAATCTCAGCATGCTTCTTTGCATCCTGTGATCTTCCAATTGTTGTGAATCAAACACCCAGATTGGCAGAAATCCTGTGTTTTTAAATTCTCTGTTTTGCACGTGCATTCCTATCCTATTCATGTCTATTTCCTATCCCTGCATTGTTGTAATCCTCCAATTCAAACGAGCCCTTACAGAATTACTTCTCTTATAGATAGTTGTCAAAGAAAACCTTGCGTGGTTTGTCCCGCTCCTGCTGCGCAGTCGTCCACCCCAGCTCAGCTGCTCCAATGACAGAAGGGTCTAGCACAGCAGGGATCCGACCTCCAGACTATCTTTCACCGCCTCAGATCTTCTTCCCCGCCGCTGGCAGCCATGAAAACTGCACTACCATCATCAACCGAGCAGATGACCTCGAGGACTACATGGGTCCGCAAGAGAGGTCGCACTCTTTCGTGTCTGCTTATGTTATGCATCGCTTAATATTACATGCTACTTTATCATCCTGTTCACCGATTAGACTCTGAGTCAGCTCCAAACTAATGGTCAAACTTGAGTTTTTAAATGGTTGTGGGGTACATATCGGGGCCGCTATCAATAGTATCTATCTACCATCTGGGTAATCTCCGGTGTCTACTATGAGTTTCATGTTGGGTCGGAAACAAACAGTAAATAAGCCATTATCTGTATTTTTTAACTGAAGCCATTATCTGCCTGCTATTATTGGTTTTGGGTCTATCCACAGGTTGCTACCATCACTCTAGATTTCTGCATGCACTCCTTACATAATCTCACTATGTTTTATTCCTATGCATGACAGTTATTGTAAACAATGGAAATGAACATGTAGAGCAAAAGAGATGAGCCTTGTGTGGCAATAAAATTTCATGCAGACGTCGCACCATGGTAGGCGCAAAGGCATCCCCCCTCCATGCATTTTGGATTGTAATCGAGAGGAAGATATCTGTTCTGAGGGGGATTCAGAAGGAGCAGACAACTCCTATTTACCCCCTGAGGTCTTCGCTCTAACTTGATATGCTGATGTTGGTTATATCATGCATATGGTGTCTTGCATTGGTTACTTTATACATCAAATATGTCATCTTCTTAGTTTAGACATCCTTTGTGCGAATGCCATCTGTTTAGTTTATTCATCATTTATGTGAATTATGCAACGCCATCTTGTTTAGCCAGGCATCATATATGTGAATTTTGCAATGCCATCCTACTTAGCCAGTCATCTTATATGTAAATTATATCAGGTCATCCTTTTTTCGTTACATATTACATTTGTCAACAATGTTATTACATTCAACTGCTCTTCGTGTGCATTAGCCATTTGACACGGTGATGGCAAATTCTGGAGCGAAAACAAGGTCTTCGGAGCAGACTATGCTATCTGACGAAGCGCATATCTCGCTAGTTACGGATAGCTCCTCAGAGGAGGATTCAGAGACAGATGACCAGTCATATTCCGCCCCGAGGTGTATGCTCTAACGTGGCAGGGTTATGTTGCTCATATCGTGTGTATGGTGTCTCGCATTGCTATGTCATTTGATTAGTTTAGACATGCTTTGTGTGAATGCCACCTGGTTAGTGTCTAATTACCATATATGTGAATTATGCATTGCCATCTTGTTGCAAGACATTATATATGTGAATTATACAATGCTATCTTGTTGCAAAGCCATTATATATGTGAATTATGCAATGCCATGCTGTTTAGCCAATCATCATGTATGTGAATTATATCATGCTATCATTTTTTTGTATTACGTGTTCCATTTGGCGACAACGTTTGTATATTCAACTACTCTTCCTGTGCATCAGCCATTTGAAGCAGTGATGGAAGTATCTGGAGTGAAAACAAGGTATTCAGAGCAGACAATGCTACCCGCTGAAGCAGAAATCTTGCTGGTTACAGAGAGCTCCTCAGAGGAGGATTCAGAGACTGATGACCATTCCTATTTTCCCCCTGAGGTCTATGCTCAAACTTGGCAGGGTTATATTACCCATGTCATGCATGTTGTCTTGCATTGCTTAGTTTTTACATCATATATGGATTGCCATCTGCTTACTTGCTTACTATATAAATCATATATTTGAATTATATCATGCCATCATGTTTACATAGTACATACACATCATCTATCTGAATTATGGCATGGCAACCCATTTAATAAAGACATCATATAGTTATATCATCTCATCCTGTTTAGTGTTTACAGTCATCATATTTTGAATTATGGCATTCTATCTGTGAATGTATGTGAATTATGGCATGCCAACCTATTTAATAAACACATTATATAGTTATGTCATGTCATCCTGTTTACATAGTCTCATATTTTGAACTATGTCTTTCCATCTTTTTTAGTTAGCCATCATAATGTGAAATTGTGTCATGCTATCCTATTTAGTTAGCCATCATATATGTGAAATTGTGTCATGCTATCCTGTTTGGTTAGACAACATAAATATGAATTATTTCATGCCCTCTTTTATTCCCCACTATCCATTGCACCTGTCTATCATACAATGTCTATACTTTCAATTACTTTTCTTGTTTATCAGCCATTTGAATTGGAGAGCGTGATGGCAGTATCTAAGGGAGTAACAACACGGTCTTGAGAAAAGATAGTGCTACCAGTTGATGCAGATAGAACCACGGTTGTACTTGCCCAAGGACCAGATCCACCACACATAACCCAGACTCTCGCAGATTGTACCCCTATCCAGTTGGACAGAGAACCAGCTACACCCCTTCTAACCCCAACCCCGGCAGATAGTAACCCAGTTCCAGTTGACACAGCACCGTCTCCACCACAGAGCACCAAACACGAGCTGTTAGTAAGGGAACTGTAGTGCCCAAAGCACGAGGACCACCACTCTGAATCCCAACTCAATGCTTAAAGGAGAAGAAGATTTGTTCTCAGGTTAGGTTCTGTAGCTATGGTTCATACTCCTTTGCTCTTGCATGACTGTATTTACTCATACCAACTATTTTCAAATTTGAAGGATGGAATTGAAGCTCCAATGGTGCAATAGGTATGTTTTAAACCTGTTTCTTTAACTGGTTTGCTGTTGTAACCTGCTCTATGTTGATTTAAGTTTCAATTGAATAAACAGTTATGTTCTCATGTCATGCACATTACAAGTGTTGTTATTGCTCTATAGTTACCAACACTTATATTCTGTCTATTCTGCTTTGTCTTGAACAAATATTATTTGAACTGTGTCTCTATCTTGATTTGGCAACAAAAACTAGAATGGTATAGACCATAAATTGACCATGGTACATAGATATATGTTTGTTTCATGTTGTTATCCTGTCCACTTTACTACTGAACTCATTTACCAAAATGAGTTTCATATACAACATGGTAAACATGTGATGTGTCTACTTGTTTCTCTTTTAGAATGCGGACAAAATATTGGAGAACAGTACCGCGCTATCCAATGGTAAAGGAAGTAATGCAGATAAGGTTCAAGATAGTGAGACATCCCTGTTGGTCTCCAAGAAAGCTGATAAAAACTATCTTGACGACAGTGAGGGAACCGAAAAGTCCTTTCTTGATGTATTCGAGTTACTAGCCACTACTGCTGGCATAAGCTCTTCGAACTCGCTTCCTGAATTAGTTCATCTTCTTGAGTCTCAACTTCAAGTTGAAAGACATTGATCAGATGTGCTGCGACAGGAAGCTGAAGGACTAAGGAAGTCCCTGCAGAATTCAGATGCATATTTTCTGGTGCAACAGCAAGCGTTGGAGGATTTAAGCGCCAAACAAGAGAAAGTTAATAAGCTTGCTAAGCATCTTGCCAGCATTATGGGTACAAAGGATATTGTTTCTTGAGATCTTCTGAAGTGGTTTCAGTTCTGGATTTGTTTTGCTGCGGCGTTTATTTGCTCTGGTCGCCAACTTTGACAACCAGTGTATATGATATGCTGCTTTGTTCCCTATATTTGCACTGGTGGCAAACTTTGATGCCCAGTGGATGTAATACGTGTAATAGCCGTGATAGCCTAGCGTTAGTTGCTTGCTTATTTATTTCCTTGTTGTCTTGTTTATTTGTTTGCTTGTAGTCATTGCAGTTCTTTTTCCGCGGTTAGCTAGTGGCTGCAATAACCAATTTTTTAAAACTAGGCCACAATAACCATGGGCTAATATTTACTGTAGTGACACTGGGCCTCCTACTGGCCGTAGAAACAGTGGGCCTTCTACGGGTTGTACAAACAATGGGCCTTCTATGGGCCGTAGAAGCAATGGGCCTTCTACGGGCCGTAGAAAAAAATGGGCCTTCTGCGGGCCGTATTATCAATGGGCCTTATACGGGCCGTATAATCGATTGGCCAAACATGGGCCAAACATACCGCATTATGGTCGTAAATGGGCTAGAGTTGGAATTGTCCGTTCATGGGTCGACCATAATGGGCCATCATTAATAGGCCGTATTTGATGACGCTATGAAATCGGCCCAACGTATTAACGGACCACAAATGGACCGACTATAACCACGGGCTGAATTTGGCCCACAAGCAAAAAATGACAGTAATGGGCCATAAGTAAACGAATGCTGGAAATGAGCCCAAGAATAAATGGGCTCTGAGAAGGCCGAAAGATAACATGGGCTGGAAATGGCCCAACGGAATAACGGGCCGTTAATGGGTATAAAGTGATACACTGTTCATTACGGGCCAGTTTCACCATGGGCCGTTAATGGGTGTAAAGTGATACACTGTTCATTACGGCCCAGTTTCACCACGGGCCGTTAGTAGGCCAAGAGTTACATAGGGCCTCATATGGGCCGAAAGACATCATGGGCCATACATGGGCCAGAAGTGAAAACGGGCTGGAATCATATTGGATGGCCCAGATGACGCTACTGGGCCTAATTCGGATAGGGTGTAACGGGCCTTGGGTTAGCGGGCTGTAAATGGGCTATATTCGAACAGAGCATTAACAAGCTTTCCATGGGCCGGCCCGCCAGCTTTTGACCAGGTCAAACGGGCCGGCCTTTTCACAGGAATGGGCCTCTGTTGGGCCGTGCCATGTGTCGACGTATCATAGGCGCCTTCTGTCCAATGAGTGATTGACATCTGTCCCAACGATGAGCCGACACGTGTTTCCTGCAGCCAATGATGATTTTACACGTGGAAAATCCCCATTGGTTGGGGCTGTTAACTGGTTATCGGATCCAAAACCCAACCCGATAGCTTAACGGCGTTCCGTTACGGTAGATGCCACATGTCGGTCATCCTTGACGAAAGCACTTCTGTGACGCGTGATTTATCGTCATGGAAGTAGACACTTCCGTGATGATAATTTTGGTAATGTCATGGAACACTTCTATGACATCACAGGTATGACTATCTTGATTCTGTCATAAATTTCTCATGGATGTACATGCATGACAAAAAAAGCGACCTACTGTGACAAACACGTATCATCACGGAAGTGTATTTTTTTGTAGTGAAGGTGCTCGCCTTATAGAGGTCCAGTGCTCTAAGGACGCAGTGTTTGAATAAAAGAGTCCGAACTGTCCGGGGATTTGTGTTATAAACGAAGTGTTTTGTAATATATTCATTCCTTGATGAAAAACTTTTATCCTCGTGTGCGGCCGTTTTATTGTATCTGAGAGTTCCTAGTCGGCTTCAGCCCCCATGTAGATGCTACTGGGGTGTTCGGAATTGCACATAACTACACTTAACCCAATGTCTTGGTCCTTGAAGGAGGTATTAGTGCGGCGAACCTGGCAATCAGACTATTCGGTTTTATTGCTCTCACTTAGCTATAGTAGTTTGACAATGGGTCTATTAGGTAGCCCCTAGTATGTACGCGGCTACACAGATGCAGATGCGTTACATATGTGACCGGGAAACGGTCCTTCGTGTAATACGGAAAAATCACTAAGGATTGTAGTGAATGGCCGAGTGGCTGACCAGCTCTCGCCGCATCATGACAGTCAGTTTTCGGCTTTCTCTACTGAGGTGCTTAACCGGACGAACCAGAAACACAATCGCAGTAGTTCTCCCTTTACTACCCTAGCCGATTAGACGGAACGTAAGGCAGCAAGCATAGGAGCCGGGCAACCCAACTATTGACCAATGACATGATTCGGAGCCGATGCATATAATGCCGAGCTCGGGATGCCGAATTGTGCTGTAAAGCTGTTCGGACTTTTGTTTGGCAACACATATGTTTCCTTGTAGAGCCCCTGGCAATTTTTTATGCCGAGGTGTGTACGTGAGACCACTTAACAGGCGGAATAAAAAAGATACCAAATAAGAATTTTAGTTCACTGAAATCTGATTGATACGTCAAAATGTAACCTTACAGAAGGTACCATAATCACCAAGGCCATTTTACATGCCGGGGGTCTAGGGCTAAGGAAAAAGCTCTACACAGCTTCTTGAGCGAAGTTGTGGTGTGCAAAATGCTTTGCACCTTCCTGCCGCACGTCTGCGCTGCTTTTGCCCAAATAAGAAAGATTCCTTTAAAGGAATGGTCTTCGGCCATGTATACATAACCGGGCTCGGAAAGAGTCCTCGCGGGTCCGAAGAATGAGTAGGTTTTGATTCACTTGTGGTAAAAAGGAAAATATGATTAAAGAAAGGGCAAGGCCGTGTAAGGTCGAACCTTTGTGTAGTCATGTCCGTATATTGCCTCCGCCGATGCCCAAGGTATTTTGAGTGCATAATTGTGCACGCGCGGTACGAATTTTGCTGATGTATGTGGCGGTTGACGGAGGCTAGGCTACTAATCCAGCCGTGAAGTTGCTAGACTACCGGTATGTAGAACTGACCGGTCCTGCGTGGAGAAGCCCGATAGCCTAATAGCCAAAGGGATGTGTGGCTTGATAGGGCCGCTTTGTACTTCAGCCGCAATGGCCGCCATGTGCTCCTCAGTACCGAGGGAGCGCTCCATGTTTCCATTGATTGTAATGACGCCACGTGGACCAGGCATCTTGAGCTTCAAATAGGTGTAATGCGGGACCGCAATGAAGAGGGAAAAAGCAGTTCGTCCGAGGAGTGCGTGATAGCCACTACGGAAGGGGACGATGTTGAAGATCAAGTCTTCGCTTCAGGAGTTGCCTGACGAGCCGAAGACTACTTCCAGCGTGATTGAGCCCGTACATCGGGCCTCTTTGCCAGGTATTGATATGTCTCCATCGTATCTACTTTTCCAAACACTTTTGACCTTGTTTTGGACTCTAACTTGCATGAGTTGAATGGAACTCACCCGGACTGACGCTGTTTTTAGCACAATTGCCATGGTGTTATTTTGTGCAGAAATAAAAGTTCTCGGAATGACCTGAAACTTCACGGAGAATATTTTTGGAATTTATAAAAAATACTGGCGATAGAATCAACACCAGGGGGCCCACACCCAGTCCACGGGGGTGGGGGCGCGCCCCCTGTCTCGTGGGCCCCCTGAGGCTCCACCGACCTCAACTCCAACTCTATATATTCACGTTCGGGGAGAAAAAAAATCAAAGAGAAGGGTTCATCACGTTTTACGATACAGAGCCTCCGCCAAGCCCTAATCTCTCCCGGGAGGGCTGATCTGGAGTCTGTTCGGGACTCCGGAGAGGGGAATCCATCGCCATCATCATCATCAACCTTCCTTCATCACCAATTTCATGATGCTCACCGCTGTGCGTGAGTAATTCCATCGTAGGCTTGCTGGACGGTGATGGGTTGGATGAGATTTATCATGTAATCGAGTTAGTTTTGTTAGGGTTTGATCCCCAGTATCCATTATGTTCTGAGATTGATGTTGCTATGACTTTGCTATGCTTAATGCTTGTCACTAGGGCCCGAGCGCCATGATCTCAGATCTGAACCTATTATGTTTTCATGTATATATGTGAATTCTTGATCCTATGTTGCAAGTCAATAGTCACCTACTATGTGTTATGATCTGCTAACCCCGAAGTGACAATGATCGGGACCACTCCCGGTGATGACTATAGTTTGAGGAGTTCGTGTATTCACTAAGTGTTAATGCTTTGTTCCGGTACTCTATTAAAAGGAGGCCTTAATATCCCTTAGTTTCCAATAGGACCCCGCTGCCATGGGAGGGTAGGACAAAAGATGTGATGCAAGTTCTTTTCCATAAGCACGTATGACTATATTCGGAATACATGCCTACATTACATTCATGAAATGGAGCTAGTTCCATGTCACCCTATGTTATAACTGTTGCATGAGGAATCGCATCCGACATAATTATCCATCACTGACACGGCAACCCCGAAGTGACAATAATCGGGACCACTCCCGATGATGACCGTAGTTTGAGGAGTTCATGTATTCACTATGTGTTAATGCTTTGGTCCCGTACTCTATTAAAAGGAGGCCTTAATATCCCTTAGTTTCCAATAGAACCCCGCTACCACGGGAGGGTAGGACAAAAGATGTCATGCAAGTTCTTTTCCATAAGCACGTATGACTATATTCAGAATACATGCCTACATTACATTGATGAACTGGAGCTAGTTCTGTGTTATCCTAGGTTATGACTGTTACATGATCGATCGCATCTGGCATAATTCTCTATCACCGATCCAATGCCTACGAGTTTTTCCATATATTGTTCGCCGCTTATTTACTTTTCCGCTGCTACTGTTATCATCACTATAAAACACCAAAATATTACTTTTGCTACTGTTACCTTTTACCACCGTTACCACTACTATCATATTACTTTGCTAATAAATACCTTGCTGCATATATTAAGTTTCCAGGTGTGGTTGAATTAACAACTCAGTTGCTAATACTTGAGAATATTCTTTGGCTCCCCTTGTGTCGAATCAATAAATTTGGGTTGAATACTCTACCCTCGAAAAATGTTGCGATCCCCTATACTTCTGGGTCATCAAGACTGTTTTCTGGTGCCGTTGCCGGGAGCATAGATCTATTCTTTGAGTCACTTGGGATTTATATCCATTGATCACTATGAGGAACTAGAAAGATGAAAGAACCAAGATTTTTTCCTCAACTACGAGGGGAGGTAAGGAACCGCCATCTAGCTCTGCACTTGATTCACCTTCTGTTTTGAGTAAACATGCAACACCCACTCCTGCTATTTATTCTAATATGTCACACATTATTGATGATGCCACTTCTGCTTTGCATTATACTTATGATGAAACTACTTCTATGCTTGATAATATTGTGCCACTTGGTGAATTTCTTGATGAACAACTTGCTAGGGTTAGAGAGAATAAAATTATTAAGATTGATAATATTGATGAAAGTGATGATGAAGATTCTCCCCCTAGATATGAATTGCCTGTTGTACTTGAGGGTTATGTTATGGATGAAGAAACTGCTAGAGACTTTTTAGCTTGCAATGATAGATATGATCTTAAGAAAATGTTAGCTAAGTTGAAAGAAAAGTCTTTGAATGCTATAATGAAATATGATCCTGCTTTTGCTACTTGACCTATCCGTATTTCCGATAAGGATTATCATTTCTCTGTCAATCCTGAGTTAATTACTTTGGATGAATCTGATCCTTTTATGGTTATGAATCTGAAACTGTTGTGGCACATCTTACTAAATTGAATGATATAGCCACCCTGTTCACTAATGAGGAGAAAATTCGTTACTACTATATCCTTAAGTTATTTCTGTTCTCATTAAAGGGTGATGCTAAAACATGGTTTAATTCTCTTGATCCTGGTTGTGTGCGTAGTCCCCAGGATATGATTTATTACTTCTCTGCTAAATATTTCCCTGCTCATAAGAAACAAGCTGCCTTAAGGGAAATATATAATTTTGTGCAACTTGAAGAAGAGAGTCTCCCACAAGCTTGGGGGAGGCTTCTATGATTAATTAATGCTTTGCCTGATCATCCTCTCAAGAAAAATCAAATACTGGATATCTTTTATGATGGACTAACTGATGCTTCCAGAGACCACCTGGATAGTTGTGCTGGTTATGTTTTTAGGGAAAGAACTATTGATCAAGATGAATTGCTATTGAATAATATGTTGAGTAATGATAATGATTGGACACTTCCTGAACCAACTCCCAAGCCAACTCCGAAGAAAAGGGGTATTCTATTTCTCTGTCCTGAAGATATGCAAGAGGCAAAGAAATCTATGAAAGAAAAAGGTATTAAAGCTGAAGATGTTAAGAATTTATCGCCTATTGAAGAAATACAAGGTCTTGATAACCCTACACAAGTAGTAAAGGTAAATTCTCTCTATAGACTTGATGATGGTGATATTCCTCGTAATAAGTCTGCTAGGCAAGGCTTAGATGAGTTTGATAATTTTATTGTTAAGCAAGAAAACTTCAATGCTTATGTTTGTAGACAATTGAAACGTAATGCTTATATGATTGAATACTGGAGTGATTATATGTATAGAGTTAAAGGTGAGCTTAAACTTATTTGTAAACATGCTTCTATGGTTACCACTCAAGTAGAACAAGTGCTTAAAGCTCAGAATGATTTGCTCAGTGAATTAAATAATAAGAAAAATGATAATGCTGTTAGAGTTGTGACTAGAGGGGGTAAAATGACTCAGGAACCTTTGTATCCTGAGGGCCACCCTAAGAGAATTGAGCAAGATTCTCAGAGAACTAATATTGATGCACCTAGTTCTTCTAAGAAGAAGAAAAGGAAAAATGATAGGACTTTGCATGCTTCTAGTGAACCTGTTGTTGACACACCTGAGAATCCCAATGATATTTCTATTTCTGATGCTGAAACACAATCTGGTAATGAACATGAACCTAGTGATAATGTTAATGATGATGTTCATATTGATGCTCAACCTAGCAATGACAATGTTGTAGAGATTGAACCTACTGTTGATCTTGATAAACCACAATCAAAGAATCAACGTTATGATAAGAGAGACTTCGTTGCTAGGAAGCACAGTAAAGAAAGAGAACCATGGGTTCAGAAACCCATGCCCTTTCCTCCTAAACCATCCAACAAAAAGGATGATGAGGATTTTGAGCGCTTTGCTGAAATGATTAGACCTATCTTTTTGCGTATGCGTTTGACTGGTATGCTTAAAATGAATCCTTATGCTAAGTATATGAAAGATATTGTCACAAATAAAATAAAGATACCGGAAGCTCAAATTTTCACCATGCTTGCTAATTAAACTTTTAAGGGTGGAATGCCAAAGAAACTTGGAGATCTAGGAGTACCAACTATACCATGCTCCATTAAAAGAAACTATGTTAAAACTACTTTATGTGATCTTGGAGCCGGTGTTAATGTTATGACTCTCTCTTTATATCGTAGACATGAGTTGAATAAGTTGACACCTACTGAAATATCTTTGCAAATGGCTGATAAATCCACTGCTATACCTGTCAGTATTTGTGATGATGTACCTGTTGTGTTTGCAAACGTTACTACTTTAACAGACTTTGTTATTCTTGATATTCCTGAGGACGATGATGTCTACTACACAACCTTCGTCTTATAGACGTTGTTCGGCCTCCAAGTGCAGAGGTTTTTAGGACAGTAGCAAATTTCCCTCAAGTGGATGACCTAAGGTTCATCAATCCGTGAGAGGCATAGGATGAAGATGGTCTATCTCAAGCAACCCTGCAACCAAATAACAAAGAGTCTCTTGTGTCCCCAACACACCCAATACAACAGTAAATTGTATAGGTGCACTAGTTCAGCGAAGAGATGTTGATACAAGTGCAATATGGATAGTAGATAATGGTTTTTGTAATCTGAAAATATAAAAACAGCAAGGTAACAAGTGGTAAAAGTGAGCATAAATGGTATTGCAATGCTAGGAAACAAGGCCTGGGGTTCATACTTTCACTAGTGCAAGTTCTCTCAACAATAATAACATAATTGGATCATATAACTATCCCTCAACATGCAACAAAGAGTCACTCCAAAGTCACTAATAGCGGAGAACAAATGAAGAGATTATGGTAGGGTACGAAACCACCTCAAAGTTATTCTTTCTGATCGATTTATTCAAGAGTTCATACAAGAGTAACACCTTAAGACACAAATCAAACAAAACCCTAATGTCACCTAGATACTCCAATGTCACCTCAAGTATCTGCGGGTATGATTATACGATATGCATCACACAATCTCAGATTCATCTATTCAACCAACACAAAGAACTTCAAAGAGTGCCCCGAAGTTTCTACCGGAGAGTCAAGACGAAAACTTCAAAGAGTGCCCCAAAGTTCACAAGGTCACGGAACTCACAAGTTGATCACCAAAACATACATCAAGTGGATCACGTGATATCCCATTATCACCACAGATAAGCACATGCAAGACATACATCAAGTGTTCTCAAATCCTTAAAGACTCAATCCGATAAGATAACTTCAAAGGGAAAACTCAATTCATCACAAGAGAGTAGAGGGGGGGGGGGAAACATCGTAAGATCCAACTATAATAGCAAAGCTCGCGATACATCAAGATCGTACCACCTCAAGAACACGAGAGAGAGAGAGAGATCAAACACATAGCTACTGGTACATACCCTCAGCCCCGAGGGTGAACTACTCCCTCCTCGTCATGGAGAGCGCCGGGATGATGAAGATGGCCACCAGAGAGGTATTCCCCCCCTCCGGCAGGGTGCTGGAACGGGTCTGGATTGGTTTTCGGTGGCTACGGAGGCTTCTAGCGGCGGAACTCCCGATCTAGGTTTCCTTCTGGAAGTTTTGGGATATATAAGAGGTGTTGGAGTCGGGAACAAGGCAGGGGCGGTCTCCAGCCTATCCACAAGGAAGGGTGGCGCGCCTAGGGGGTGGGCGCCCCCTCACCCTCGTGGGTAGCCCGAGACTCTTCTGGCCTAATTCTTTTACTTCCTGGCCTTCTTCTGGTCCAAAAACAAGTCCCGTGAAGTTTCAAGTCAATTGGACTCCGTTTGGTTTTCCTTTTCTGTGATACTCAAAAACAACGAAAAATAGAAACTGGCACTAGGCTCTAGGTTAATAGGTTAGTCCCAAAAATCATATAAAATAGCATATAAATGCATATAAAACATCCAAGACTGATAATATAATTGCATGGAACAATAAAAAATTATAGATACATTGGAGACGTATCAGACGATAGTATGTCTATTATTCTTGGTAGACCCTTTTTGAATACTGCGGGGGCTATTATTGATTGAAACAAAGGCAATGTAACTTTTCATGTTAATGTTAATGAGCATAGGGCACACTTTCCGAGGAAACAACCTCAAGTCCATAGTATCAATTCTATTGGAAAAATTCCAATGATTACTATTGGATGTTTTGAATTCCCTCTTCCTACTGTCAAGAAGAAATATGATATTCTTATTGTTGGGATTGTGCATATCCCCATTGAGGTAACTTAGTGTCATTCGAAAATTCTCCGGTTTCATGCGATTCGGAAAGAGTTTGTTAACAAGACTTGATCAACCTTGTTAGTGGATTCCTTTCGATGAGCATGAGATGGATGAAGTTAGAAAGCGCAACTCTCTGTACCCTCCTTTTACTTTCTGTTATTTCGATTAAATAAAGCAAAAATAGTATTTTCTGTTTGTTTTCTGAATTATCCTTGCAATAAAAAATACCCCGAAAATAAAAGTTCTCCAAATGCCCTAAAAAATTTAGATGATTTTTAGTATATTTTAGAATATTTGGCACTAAGAAGACACCTAGGGGCCACACCACCTAGCCACGAGGGTCCAGAGCGTGCCCCCTGCCTCGTGGACCCCATGCAGGCCCCCTCTACTTATTCTTGCACCCACACACTTCATCTTCCTCCAGAAGAAATCATCCACCAGCTCAAACCTGATTTCTAGCCCATCTTGCTGCCATTTTCGATCTCCTTGCTCAAAGCTCCATTCACAAAACTGCTTTGGGGGATTGTTCTTCGGTATGTGACTCCTCCAATGGTCTAATAGTTTTTGTTCTACTGCTTTATTTATTGCAAATTTTTGCTGCTTAGGTGCCACTGTTCTTGAGCTTGCATGTCAAATTTATGTGGTCAAAAGTAGTTTTAATGCATGATATGGTCTCTAGGCACTTGTGGGGGTAGTTGCTATCATTCTTGTTGAGTTTGATTCACTTTTATTTTGAGTCACTAAAAATTTTAGAAATTTTCAGGGAAAGTAAATGATGAAGAGATTGTTGAGGGGCTCTTCAAGCCGAAGCTCGAAGGATAAGCAAAGTGAAGAGAATAAGAAGCCCAAATATAATCTCCCTCGCACTATGGAGGTTCGGCCATGCGAATGGCCTTGTGACGAGTTCTTGAGAGCACTCGGGATTTATGATGACTTTTATTATTTGGGTGAGAATGCAGGCCTCATCGACTTCCTCCATGACCAGTGCGAACAATATCTCCTCCTCACTAATATTTTCGTGCAAAATTTTTACTTTCATGCTAAGAAATCACCACCTTCAGTGGAATTTCATCTATATTATGAGATTATGGAGATGACACTTTATGAATTTTGTCGGGTCTGTAAGATACCCTTTGAGGGCAGCATAGAGGAACCAAATCATAATGATGTGGAGGGGTTTATTGATACGATTGTTGTAGGGGAAATGAGGATAGTTCCCGATGCAAGAATTACTAGCATACATTTTCCTATTCTATGCTACTTTGCAATATTTTCTAGTAGACGCTTAATTGGTTGTGGAACAGTGGAAATCTTAGTGTCCCTGATATTGTTATTTTGCCCCATGCTTTGTTTTGTGATACCACTTTCAGTTTACGCACTATTGTTGCTAAACGATTAAATCTGAGCCGAACAAAGGGTCCCATCTTCGGAGGCATCTTTGCTTCGTGCATTGCTGCACACTTTAGGATACCTATTAGGCATTATGAGAAAGAGGAAAAGTTGTTGACCCCTATTTTTCTAGATTATAAGAGTAAGGTAGCACATGATTTTATTGTTAAGGATAAGAAGAAGGTGCTTAAGTATAGATTGATATTTGATAAAAACTACTATGAGATTATTACCTTGCCTACGCCCTCGTTGTTTAACATATTTTCAGGCACGTACCTCGTTTTGCCGGAGGCCGTTCATGCATACTGGAGCCGGACACCAACTCAAGAGCATGAGCCGGAGCCACCCCTTGACCCTTATCGACAGTCTGTTTATCAGTGGGATCTGGAGGAGATCGCCAACCAGTGGCACCCAAAGGACACTCCTCCGTACACTAGAGAGGGCAGCTTTGAGCCATGGCCATAGACAAACTTAGGCCAAAATCCTAAGCTTGAGGGAGTGCGTATTTCTCACCGACATTACATTCATGTTCACACACTCATGCCAGTCGTCGGTGCTCATACTTTTTCATTGTACTAATAGTTTATTTTCTTTTCCAGCATTCTTCTTGTGTGTTTGAAAAACCTTAACAAAAACCAAAAATATTAGTTGTAGCTCTTAGCTAGTTTACTTCCCATGCCTATAGTAGAAATTAAAACAAAACCCAAAAAGATTTATCATTCTTCTTTTGCTTGTTGGGAGCTTTCCCATTAAATAGTTTTTTTTCTTTTCTTTTCTTTGGGGGTCGAGAGGAGAAGACCATGATGAAAATGTTGAGTGGCTCTCATATGCATTATTGTTGATCTAACCAAGATCCCATATTACCTTGTCTTCTCCTATGTATTAAATGCTGGAAGATTCCAGCTTAATCCGATGCAAGTGCACTATTATTATTATCCACACCGTTCGGACGTGCAAGTGAAAGGCAATAATGACGATATATGATGGACTAATTGAGATGAGAGAAGCTAGTATGAACTCGACCTATCTTGTTTTTGTAATATGATTAGTTCACCATTCCTGATTCAGCCTATTATGAATGAAACATGTTTGCAATGAAAATTAGAGATTATAGTTGCCCATGCCATGCTTAATTAGCTAGGAGTTTATAATGGTTTACCTTGCGTGCCAACATGCTATTAAAATGGTTGTGATGTGGTATGATAGGGTGGTATCCTCCTTTGAACGATTCGAGTGGCTTGACTTGGCACATGTTCACACATGTAGTTGAAACAAAATCAACATAGCCTCCACGATATTTATGTTCATGGTGAATTATATCCTACTCATGCTTGCACCCAGTGTTGATTAATTTTAATGCATGTTCATGACTGTTGTCGCTCTCTAGCTGGTCGCTTCCCAGTCTCTTTCTAGCCTTCACTTGTACTAAGCGGGAATACTGCTTGTGCATCCACCTCCATAAACCCCAAAAGTTATTCCATATGAGTCCACCATACCTTCCTATATGCGGTATCTACCTTCCGTTCCAAGTAAATTTGTATGTGCCAAACTCTAAACCTTCAAATGAAATTCTGTTTTGTATGCTCGAATAGCTCATGTATCAACTAGGGTTGTCTATATCTTCCATGATAGGTGGGTTATTCTCAAGAGGAGTGGACTCCGCTCCACATTCATGAGAAAATGGCTGGTAACCGGGATGCCCAGTCCCATGCTTAAATTAAAGTAATTGTAAACAAAACTCCCCCAGGATTGTTGTTAGTTGGAGGCACCTGTTGTTTCGGAAAAGCAATGGATTGATGTTTGTTGGTGGTGGAGGAGTATAAACTTTACCATTCTATTTGGGAACCGCCTATAATGTGTGTAGCATGGAAGATATTGAGATCTCTCGGTTGTTATGTTGACAATGAAAGTATACCACTCAAAATATTATTTATCTCTATTTCAAAATCGAGCTCTAGCACCTCTACAATTACCTACTTCCCTCAGCGAAGGGCCTATCTATTTACTTTTATGTTGAATCATCACCCTCTTATTAAAAAGCGCCAGTTGGAGAGCACCGCTGTCATTTGCATGCATTACTATTAGTTTACATTGAGTATGACTGTGACTGGATCTCTTTTACAACGAATTACAATGTTTAGTCAATCCTTGAACTTCAAAAGTGCTGTGCATTTATGTTTTGCGGTCTCAGAAAGGGCTAGCGAGATACCATCTTGTTATATCATATTATGATTGTTTTGAGAAAGTGTTGTCATCCAAGATTTACTATTATTGCTCACTAGTTGATTATGCCATTGATATGAGTAAACATGAGACCTAAATGTTATTGTGAATATGGTTAGTTCATAGTCTTTGCTGAAAACATGAATGCTGGCTTTACATATTTACAACAACAAGATCAAACAGAGTTTGTAAAAGTTTTTCTTTATCACTTTCAGTTTGTCAACTGAATTTCTTGAGGACAAGCAAAGGTTTAAGCTTGGGGAGTTGATACGTCTCCATCGTATCTACTTTTACAAACACTTGTGACCTTGTTTTGGACTCTAACTTGCACGATTTGAATGGAACTAACCCGGACTGACGCTGTTTTCAGCAGAATTGCCATGGTGTTATTTTTGTGCAGAAATAAAAGTTCTCGGAATGACTTGAAACTTCACGGAGAATATTTTCGGAATTTATAAAAAATATTGGCGAAAGAATCAACACCAGGGGGCCCACACCCTGTCCACGAGGGTGGGGGCTCGCCCACCCCCTGGGGCGCACCCCCCTGTCTCGTGGGCCCCCTGAGGCTCCACCGACCTCAACTCCAACTCTATATATTCACGTTCGGGGAGAAAAAAAATCAGAGAGAAGGATTCATCGCGTTTTATGATAGGGAGTCGCCGCCAAGCCCTAATCTCTCTCGGGAGGGCTGATCTGGAGTCCGTTCGAGGCTCCGGAGAGGGGAATCTGTCGCCATCGTCATCATCAACCTTCCTCCATTACCAATTTCATGATGCTCACCGCCATGCGTGAGTAATTCCATCGTAGGCTTGCTGGACGGTGATGGGTTGGATGAGATTTATCATGTAATCGAGTTAGTTTTGTTAGGGTTTGATCCCTAGTATCCATTATGTTCCATGATTGATGTTGCTATGACTTGCTATGCTTAATGTTTGTCACTAGGGCCCGAGTGCCATGATTTCATATCTGAACCTATTATATTTTCATGAATATATGTGAGTTCTTGATCCTATTTTGCAAGTAAATATTCACCTACTATGTGTTATGATCTGGTAACCCCGAAGTGACAATAATCAGGACCACTCCCGGTGATGACTATTGTTTGAGGAGTTCAGGTATTCACTAAGTGATAATGCTTTGTTCTGGTACTCTATTAAAAGGAGGCCTTAATATCCCTTAGTTTCCGATAGGACCCCACTGCCACGGGAGGGTAGAACAAATATGTCATGCAAGTTCTTTTCCATAAGCACATATGACTATATTTGGAATACATGCCTACATTACATTGATGAACTGGAGCTAGTTCTGTGTCACCCTATGTTATAATTGTTGCATGAGGAATCACATATGACATAATTATCCATCACTGATCCATTGCCTACGAGCTTTTCACATATTGATCTTTGCTTAGTTACTTTTCCGTTGCCACTGTTACAACCACTACAAAACCAATAGTGTTACTTTTGCCATCGTTACTGTTACTTCCATATTACTTTGCTACTAAATACTTTGCTGCAGATATTAAGTCTTTCAGGTGCGGTTGAATTGACAACTCAACTATTAATACTTGAGAATATTCTTTGGCTCCCCTTGTGTCAAATCAATAAATTTGGGTTGAATACTCTACCCTCGAAAACTATTGCGATCCCCTATACTTGTGGGTTATCAGGTATTACTCCCTTGAAGGTAGTTCTAGTGGGCTTGATTCTTAATGGATCAATGCCCATTTTGCGGACAGTGTCTTGATAAAGTAGATTAAGACCGTTGCCGCCATCCATGAGGACTCGCGTAAGGTGGAATCCGCCGATGATTGGATCGAGGACTAGAGCTATCGAACCTCTGTGATGGATACTAGTTGGGTGGTCCTTTCGATCGAAGGTGATCAGACAAGCCGACCATGGGTTAAATTTGGGGGCATCCGGCTCTATGGCATAGAAGTCTCGTAGTGTGTGTTTGCGCCCCCTCCTAGGGACATTGGCGACATATATCATGTTCATCATTTTTACCTCGGGGGGAAATTGCTTCTGTCCGCCTGTGTTCGGCTGACGAGACTCTTGGTCATCGTCGTCACTTGGTGACCCTTTTCGCTTGTGTTCGGCGTTAAGCTTGCCAGCTTGTTTGAAGACCCAACAATTTCTGTTGGTATGATTGGCGGGTTTATTGGGGGTGCCATGAATCTGGCAAGGCCGATCAAGTATTCTGTCTAGAATGGATGGGCCATCTTTGTTTGCCTTAAATGGCTTTTTCCGTTGACAGGGTTTGGAGCCGCTGAATTCAGCGTTAACCGTCGTGTCTTGCGTTCCTTCATTGTTATTTTGACGCTTATGCTTCTCGCATCGTGGCTTTCCATTGCCGTCCCTAGTTTCGGAGGTACCAGGGTCGCTGGTGCTATTTCTTCTACGAGCAAGCCAGCTGTCTTCTCCCGTGCAAAAATGGGTCATAAGTGCGGTGAGGGCTGCCATGGACTTCGGCTTTTCTTGGCCGAGGTGTCGGGCGAGCCACTCATCTCGGACGCTATATTTGAAGGCCGCGAGGGCTTCTGCGTCCGGACAATCCACAATCTTGTTCTTTTTTATTAGGAACCTTGTCCAAAGCTGCCGGGCCGATTCCCCGGGTTGCTGAATTATGTGGCTAAGGTCATCGGCATCTGGGGGCCAAACATAGGTACATTGGAAGTTGTCTCTGAATGCATCCTCTAGGTCCTCCCAACTACCAATAGAATTTTCTGGTAGACTGTTCAGCCAGTGCCGTGCTGGTCCCTTAAGTTTGAGGGGAAGGTATTTGATGGCGTGTAGATCGTCACCGCGAGCCATGTGAATGTGGAGAAGAAAGTCTTCAATCCATACTGCGGGATATGTTGTGCCGTCGTATGATTCGATGTTCATGGGTTTGAACCCTTCTGGGAACTGGTGCTCCATTACCTCATTGGTGAATCATAGGGGGTGTGCGGCGCCCATATATCGGGCCATGTCACGGCGCAGTTCGGATGGAGTCCGTATGCTGTTTTCAGCCCGGGGTTGGTTGTGTTTATCGCACCAGGCTTGATAGCCCGCCTCTCACATCGGAGCATGGCCCCGTGATCCGTAGATTGACCTGGTCTGACCTGCCCTATTTTCTAGGTCCTGTTGTAGGTCGTATGTATATCCCTGAGCTGTTGTTTCTCTTCTTTTACGACGAGGTGGTGTGGGCTGGTGTTCGGCTTGAGTTGCCGCTCTGTCCCGGCCACGTGGTGGTCTATCAGGTCCGTCAGCCACATTACACACGGGTGGTATGGGCTTCAACGCCTCATCGTCGAATTGGGGTAGCAGCTTACGCTTTGGGTAACTCTTTGCTGGGCGTTCAAGGCCGTATTCTTCGGCTGCCAGGATGTTAGTCCATCTTTCGTTGAGCAGATCTTGTTCGGCGTGAAGCTTCTATTGTTTCTTTTTAGGCTTCTAGCCATGGCTATTAGCCAGTGCTTGAAGTGCTCATGTTTGAGGGGTTCCTCTGACACGATAAAATCTTCGTCGCCGAGGCTTATGTCATCCTCGGAGAGTGGCAGATAGTTGCTGTCCTCCGAGTCGTTGTTCCCTGTTTGTTCGTCAGGGTCAACCTTCCCGTCCTCCCGATCATCCTGTTCGGATGTTGGTTTGATGGGGTTTTCTTGGTCTTCGGCATTCTCCGGAGTATCATTGTCTTCGGTGTCGGTATTGCTGTTCTTACCGCGACGCGATTTAGAGTGGCGCCGCTGACGTCGATGTTTCGGCGGTATCTCAGGAGGTTCATACTCGAGTGGGTTTTTCTCATCGTTGCTGTCGCCGTTTTTAGGTGTATCCACCATGTATATGTCATACAAGGACGTGACCGTCCAACGTCCGGTGACCGGCGGGTTTTGGGCCTGCTCCTCTCTGACATCGTCGTCCATACCATCGATGTCTTCGGAGGCGTAATCAAGCATGCCGTTTAGGTCCTTGATAGTGGCTATGAAGTGGGTGGTGGGTGGGAAGTAAAATTCCCTATTTCCAGCCCCTAGTCCGGGCTAAGCGTGATTTAAAAGTGGTTCCTATGTGATGCGAAGGGATCACATTAAGTGCAGAGCCTCGTTTAAGAGCGGGGTTTGGATGAGGTCGGAAGTTTTTGGGCCGAGCTCGCATGACGCGGGCCTCCAGGGTTCGGAGGTAGTATCCGGAGAAGAGTCCGGCCTTGCAATGATTGCCGGAGACGCTATTCTCTCGGTGTTGAGCTCTAAGGCCGCAGAGAGTCCGGCAGGCTCTAGACTCCCGTCTTTGAATCTGATGACGCGCTCCGGATCTAAGGCCGCAGCGGTGGTTGAGGCCACGAACCCTTGGAAGATCAAGTCTCCTCGGATATCAACGACATAGTTCAGATTTCCAAAACTGATTTGGTGACCAGGGGCGTAGCTTTCTATCTGCTCCAGGTGGCAAACCGAGTTGGAACGCAGTGCGAAGCCGCCGAATACAAAGATCTGGCCGGGAAGAAAAATCTCCTTCGCGAAAGCATTGTTGTAGATGATTGATGGAGCCATCGAGCCTTTCGACCGGCACAGTGGAACTCTCAATGAAAGTACCAGTGTCAGTGTCAAAACCGACAGATCTGGGGTAGGGGGTCCCGAACTGTGCGTCTGAGGATCGATGGTGACAGGTGACAGGGGACACAATGTTTACCCAGGTTCGGGCCCTCTTGATGGAGGTAAGCCCCTACGTCCTGCTTGATTGACTTTGATGAATATAGGGGTTACAAGAGTTGATCTACCCTGAGATCGTAATGGCTAAACCCTAGATGTCTAGCCTGTATGATTATGATTGTCTACGGACTAAACCTTCCAGTTTATATAGACACCGGAGGGAGCTAGGGTTGTACAGAGTCGGTTTACAGAGAAAGGAATATTCATATCCGTATGCTAAGCTTGCCTTCCACGCCAAGGAGAGTCCCATCTGGACACGAGGGAAGGCCTTCTATCTTGTATCTTCACGGCCCATCTATCCGGCCCACGTCACGTAGCCCTGACACCCGAGGACCCCATAATCCAGGACTCCCTCAGAGACCCTTTCCAAAGATTACTTGTAAATCATTGACTATAGCAAGTATGTGATCACCGGTACGGACGGCGGGCTTCTTCCAGTGATCTGCCTCGCCTTTGAATTGCTTGCCTTTCTTTCGACATTGATGGTTGGTCGAAAGAAATCGATGATGCCCTAGGTACACATTCTTCCCGCATTTGTCTAGATATATACTTTTGGTGTCATCTAAACAGTGCATGCATGCATGGTATCCCTTGTTTGTCTGTCCTGAGGGTTACTGAGAGCAGGCCAATCATTGATGGTTATAAGCAGCAATGCATGTAGGTCAAATTCCAGCTGTTTGTGCTCATCTCACACACATACACCGTTTCCATTCCACAACTATAAAATTTCTTCAACTAATGGCCTTAGGTACACATCAATGTCGTTGTCGGGTTGCTTAGGGGTTTGGATGAGAACTGGCATCATAATGAACTTCCACTTCATGCACAACCAAGGAGGAAGGTTATAGATACATAGAGTCATGGGCCAGGTGCTGTGATTGCTGCTCTGCTCCCCAAAAGGATTAATGCCATACGCGCTTAAACCAAACCATACGTTCCTTGTAGGCGGAACCGGATGTCGTGGATGTGAACCGGGCGGCGGAGGCTCAATTCGACACGAAGCGCGCGGATGCCGCTGCCATTGAGGCCCTCCTGCAGGCCGAACCGGACGTACTAGACTTGAACCGGGCGGCGGAGGCTCAACTCAACGCGGAGCGCGCGGATGCCGCTGCCATCGAGGCCCTCCTGGACTTGAACCGGGCGGCGGAGGCTCAACTCGACATAGAGCGCGCGGATGGCGCTGCCATCGAGGCCTTCCCGCAGGAGGAACTGGACGTACTGGACTTGAACCGGGCGGTGCTCTCGTCCGTGCAGAGCGCCCGCACACTCCGCGTGAACGAGTAGCTGGAGGCCGAGGACAACCACGGTGCGGACATACACGTCGGCAGCTATGGCTGGTTCACGCGGCAGCCAAAGATTATGATGCCGTCTCGTTCCGCGAGCAGTGATAGTTTTTCTTTATGTTGTTGTTTTTAGGGATCTTTTGCTATGTAAAAACATATATTGTTATGCAAGTCGCCTGACTTTCATCATTTGGGCCAGTCTACCATTTCAGGTAGTTGGATGAATATCCTACGTCTCCTAACCCTTCTTCCTCACCTCTTCTTCTTCCCCAAAAGACCACCGCACAGGCTGTACAGATCATCCCCAATATGCGGTTGGATAAACATACTGTATGAACGAAAATTATGTGTTAGTGGTAGGATGGCTGAGTTTGGTTTGTTCACATGCGGTAGCACGTGTCAGTGAGGGTGCGTTCCCTTGCTTGGGTTTGCGATGTGCAGGAGCGGCTGTGTGAGGGTGCAGTGCGACCGCAGCGTGCAGGAGCGACTGTGTGAGGGTGCGGTGCGACCGCGATAGTCGTGTGCAAGTGTACCTCCTTTTAATTTTGAAAACTTTAGGGAAGCTTGGCAAATATGTGTGGCGAAGTATGGCAATGCAAGGCCTAGACCCAAACAGGATACAAGTACGTACGTACTAGGAGTACTAGTGTTAAAAAAGAAAGGCGGGGTTTTCCTTTACGGGATTAATCGATACAAATCCTCGTTTGACGTGTCAATTAATGCGTATTTTTTTCTCCAAAGACCAAAGAGCCAACCATCTCACTCCTCATCGCTTGATTAATGCAGCGCCATGCAAACAAACCTTCTCACTTCCGCATGGATGCAAGCGTATATCAATGTCCTTGGTTGCTAGTACGAGGTAAACCCCATCATTTTGCCTCGATTAGTGTTAGTGGACTTTTGCAAAGTGTAACTTTGATATACTGGCCTTGTGTACAAAAAATGGAGGTGGTAACTATTTGACTTCCTTCCCCATTGCGGTGACGTCGACGATATCTCGAACGTTGTGGTTTGACGAAGTGCGTTCGACGGAGAACACCATTGAGGGAGACCACGGTAAGTCATTCGCAAGTGCCGCCTGCAAGCTGAGACAACCGCCTTGTTTGCATCCAGGAAGTCCGTTGAAACAAAGGACCCGTAAATGTACTAGTAGTACTATACAATACTGCCGTCTGTCCATCTTAGTGAAGTGAGGTGGTTTCTCAAAGAAGACGATGGAGAAGAGGAGTCATCGAAGAGTGAAATGATGGTTGCTTCATCTGTGTTTTGTGATTTTACGCCTCACTGCTTTGTGATTTGTGATAGAAGGGACAGGGGAGTAGACTCTGTGCTCTATACTATACAAGTGTCCAAGCACAGGAGAAAGAGGAGAGACGTTGCATTTTTCTATTCCTTCAGTTAATCAATCAATCAGGGAGCTTCAGTTCCATCTTTTTGGCTTTGCAAGCACCATCCACAATGGTTCCCATCGATGCCAAAAGCTATTTTCACATTTGGCTACACATTGTGGTTGCCCTTAATTGTACCAGTTGGTTTTGCTCCTGCGTGTTATCTATACAAATCTCAATTATATTGATCTAAAAAATTATAGAATCAAGATTAGTAATAAGGAGGTGATTTTGTCGCGCGGATGGCGGGGGAGGTTTCTTATTTTTAGAGGACGTTGGCCTGGCAGTTTGCTAACATGCGGTCCCACATCTCAGTGCTTTACCAAGCCGATCCGCGTCCCACATGAGGCAGAACAACGACAGAAGCAACACGTGGTTAACTTGAAGAAGATGAGGGAGAAGCGGATTCAGCAACAAGTGAAATGATGGTTACTTCGTACCTCCAACTTCTTTTTTTAGCATTATTACTTCTTCCCTCCAACTTAACTGCGGGAAAGGTGCACCTTTGTAATTTGACGCCTCATTACTCATTACTACGCCGGTGCCATGACTGGGGTACTTCACCCCTGTTGCTCTGCACTATATTTCGGTATGGCACGTGGACCCGGTAGCTTGATGTCCCACATGTCGGCGAAAGGGACTAGAACATTTATGAAAGCGAGCGCTCCACTCTTACGACAAAGGAGGACATGACACGGCGGCCCAGTGAACTGTTACTTGTACTCTATATAGTACTATAGTGTCGGCTCACGGGTTCTGGCAAACCCTTGAGATTCGAACTCCGGGGTGCGCGCGAAGTTCTTTCCCTCCTACTGATCTACGCCCTAGCTCTCTAAGGTCTCGCGAATGAACTCGGCGCACTCGCAACACAAAGACACAAGGTTTATACAGGTTTGGGCCACCGATGTGGTGTAATACCCTACTCTAGTGCGGTGGTGGTGGATTGCCTCTTGGGCTGATGATGAATAGTACAAAGGGGAAGAACAGCCTCCTGAGGTTGAGGTGTTCTTGTGCTTGGTGTGCTAAGGGTTGCCCTTTGATCAGATCGGCCCTCTCCGAGATAAGATCCCCCCTTTGGTGGTGGCTAGTCTTACTTATATAGGCCCTGGTCCTCTCCCCAAATATTGAGCGGGAAGGGATCCAACAACGGCGACCAATTTTAAAGGGGACAACTAGTACAAGATATCCTAACAAAAGGTGGTCTTCGCCTGCCAAAGGTTCTGGTGGTGACGCCGTCCTGGGCTCCATGGTGACCTCCGTCCTGCCATCCTTCTGGTCTTCGTCTCGTTGCACTGATATGGAAACCTTTGCCTGATGCCTCGGTCCTCTGCGCCTGCGCTTGCCTCCTTAGCACCAAAGAGGAAACAAGGATGTTGCGCGTGCTGGCGCCCGCCTGGTGTCGATTGTCATGGCTCACATCACGAGAGCCTCGCGAGGTTCGCCCTACCTTGATATCTCCACTCCTCGCGAGGCAGCCTCATGAGGCCGCTCCTAAGGAGGTCTTGCATCGTCCGCCTCGCGAGGCTTGGCCCCTCGCGAGGGTCTTGAATGCCTTGTTGACAATGATGGGCCTTACAGACCTGCCAGCACAGCCACGCCATGGGCTGCAGGCAGGCAAGTCTGGGGAGCCCCGTTCCTAGAATGCCGACATATAGTACTATAGTTTTGCTGTTTCGCACGATCCATCGATACAAACCCGATTAAACATGAAAGGGTGGGATTTTTCCCGTGCGGTAGATGATACTGGCCATACATTTCAAAGGCAATTTTAATGTATGCAAACTGAATAATTAAGTAACATTATGATATCTAGTATAACTAAAAACACATAAGATTTATCGTGTTAGAGTGTAGTAGTAGTGCTGTATTGCATAGTTGTTAGATGTAACATGTGAGAACATGTAGAGATGTAGTTTTGGAGGGCCTACAGAGAGAAACGCGTAATACGGTCACCTAACTTCAGAATACGCTCATTACAGTCACTATATACATTTTGCAGTGATTATATGGTCACTTGCTCACCGTTCAGCATTGGATTGCACTCTGTTGACCGACCAAATAGGCTGCGTGGCACCATGTTGAGTAGTTAAATTGACCATGTTCCTTGTGGGTCACACCTGTCAGTTTGCATAAGAAAAAGGTCAGATAAACACAAATTTACATAGGCGCGACAAGAATCCAACCCGTGCGCGGGAATCACCTAGTTGTGTATGTGTCTGTCAGGGCCTGATGTGTGCGCATGCACGTGTAGGTTGAGCACTTGAGCGTGAGAGTGTGTGTTGGTCATGTGGTGTGTGCATGTATGCGTGTGTGCGTGTGAGTGTTGCATGCGTGCGTGGATGCATGTGTACGTATGAGTGTTGCGTGCGTACGTGGCTGCATGTGTTCATGTGAGTGTTGCGTGCATGCAGTTCGTGTGCATGTGTGTGTGTGTGTGTATAATCACCACACCAACTCATGTGTGTTAAAAAAGACGGCTCAACATACCAATACAAGGCCACCTTGTCCGTTGTGCCCGCGGTCATGACTTCGAACCACTGTCCAATATTTTTTTGTCGTTTGTTTTCATTTTTACTAGCAAGATGCCCGTGCATTGCACGTAACATCAAGATGCATTTGTATGAAAAGTTTATCTTGTGAGAGAAAAGGATGAACGAGGGAAGGCGTTATTTGCAAATGTGGAGAGGTGTGTGGGTACCTTTTTGCAAAATTGCCATAGTTTCCTTCCTATCCATCAGATATAAATCGGACGGCTATATTGCAGGATGGCAGGCACACCATCATCACCAACTCTGTTTTTATAAGAGTGTAGAGTAGATACAAGCCGACAGGTGGCCCAATGGTAGTGAGATAATGTGATGCAACACTAGAGGTGCCACGTGGAGCGTTTAACTGGTCAACTAGTCGTGTCTTGAGCAAATGCAGAGCTGGACGATGAGCCCGTGACTCTATAATAACCACAAAACATAAATGGTGACCGTAACGAGTAGATTCTGAAGTCCAATGTACGTATCATGCTTTCTCTTCAAATACAATGATCGTCACTGTATATATCATGAGACAAAGATGAAACATGCGTGAATGTGCTGGGGGCTTACTTTTAGAGGACCTGGAGATAGTTTGTGTGCGTACGTGAAAGGGCGTAGAGGGGGTGTATGCGATGGAGAGAGAGAGATGTTCTTTGTTTCTCTTTATTATGACTAACTTTATATATAGTATAAAAATATAAAAAATCACAGTGCGGAATAAATATCATTGTGGGCACCATGCAATGCAAATTAACGTTCATACTCCTCCATATAACTTTCTAATGTTGTATATATGTAGAAATTCTAAAATAACTTTTTGGCCACACTTTATTCAAAAGGAATGTTGTATGCGAAATAAATGTGAAGAGAGGGCTTTTTAGATCAATGGGGTACGTGATGTAACATGTCTGAATGTGTAGTTGATGTATTTGGCAGGGCCTAGAGAGGTATGCGTGTGTATTACGTATTCGAGAGAGACATGGATAGAGGGGCCAGCGGGGGAGGGGGCGTGGGAGAGATAGCACGAGAAATGAGAGAGGTCTAGAGAGAGAGGCGAATATGATGTCACGGCAAGAGATTCCCTTGAGTGTGTATATGAAAGGGGGGAGGGGATAGAGGCACGAGGAGAATTTTTTTGTGGTGTCTGTGTTGGTATGTGTGGGTGTGAGAAGATAACGAGACCTGCGGGCATAGGGTGTGTCACCGCGTGAGGTCCGGTGGGTCGAGGTGAGGCCCTTGGTTCGGTTCTGTCCTGCGCATTTAGGGAGACCCATGGATGACTAGTCGTACAAGACAAAGATAGCAGAATCATGAAGGACTCTGTGTCCACTGACAAAGCCGGCTAGGATTTGTAACCCTAGGTCCTCGGACTAAGGTAACCCCTTATCTTTGATATTACTATTCAGCCAACCTAACTTTAAGGGGCATCCTACAGAATGCTCTTCTAGAATCATACTCGTCGATTAGGAAGAGAGGTGTGAGACAATGCGTGAGAGACATGCCTAAAGATAATGTGCGTACAGGAGACACATAGGCAGGTCTATGTAAATAGAAAGGGTCGATGGGGATTGTCTGTGTGTATGCTTGTGAGATGAAGAGTGCTTGTGATAAAGGTTAGTGAAAACAGTCGTAAATGGTTACGAGAGGGAGGGAGGGTTATATCGAGAGCATGTCTGCGAGAAAGGCACCTCGAGAGAGAGTGTGTGAGCATGTGTGAGAGACCTGATAACCCATAAGTATATGCGATCAATTGTAGCCTCTGTCGATAAGTAAGAGTGTCGAAACCAACAGGAGCTAAAGGTAGAACAAATATTCCCTCAAGTTCTATCGACCATCGATACAACTCTACGCACGCTTAACGTTCGCTTTACCTAGAACAAGTATGAAACTAGAAGTACCTCATAGGTGTTTTTGGATAGGTTTGCAAGATAATAAAGAGCGCGTAAATAAAAAGTAGGGCTGTCTAGATAAAGACACAACTAAGTTAGTTTTAGTAGAGTGCTTGTTGTCACACAGGAAAGTTATTTGTCCCTAGGGAATTGATAACTAGACCGATAATCATTATTGCAATTTTATTTGCGGAAGAGGCATAAGCTAAGATACTTTCTCTTCTTGGATCATATGCACTTATGATTGGAAACTCTAGCAAGCATCCGCAACTACTAAAGATCATTAAGGTAAAACCCAACCATAGCATTAAAGCATCAAGTCCCCATTATCCCATATGCAACAATCCCCTTACTCGGGTTTATGCTTCTGTCACTCAAGCAACCCACTATAAGCGAATCATGAACGTATTGCAACACCCTCCAACGGGAATCCCTCATGCTTGCGCGACATGGAGAGCACCATAGGAGAACACCAGTAATAAAACACGCAACTCAAACCAATCACGATCATCAATTAACCCATAGGACAAAACAAATCTACTCAAACATCATAGGATAGCCATACATCATTGGGAAATAATATATAGAGTTGAGAACCATGTTTAAGTAGAGACTACAACGGGTAAAATAGGGTTTACACCGCTGCATAGATGGGGGAAGAGTTGGTGATGATGGCGGTGAAGTTGTTGGTGTAGATTGCGGTGATGATGATGGCCCCGGCGGTGTTTCTGCGCCACCAGAAGAGAGGGGGAGAGAGAGCCCCCCTTCTTCTTCTTCTTCTTCTTCTTCCTTGACCTTCTCCCTAGATAGGAGAAGGGCTTCCCCTCTGGTCCTTGGTCTCCATGGCATGGGAGGGGCGAGAGCCCCTCCGATATTGGATCAGTCTCTCTCTGTTTCTGCGTCCCCTGATTCTGCCCTTTCACCGTTTCTTATATTCCCGGAGATCCATAACTCCGATTGGGCTGAATGTTGGACATGATTTTTATCCGTATATTAGCTTTATTGCGGCGAAAGAAGCGCACCAACCGCCTTATGGGGTAGCCACGAGGGTCAAGGGCGCGCCTGCCCCTTGCCTCGTGGGCCCCTCAAGCATCGTCTCGCATTGATTTCACTTCCCAAAATTCACATATATTCCAAAAAAATCTCCGTCAGTTTTTATCCCCGTTGGACTCCGTTTGATATGGATTTTCTATGAAACAAAAAACATGCAACAAACAGGAATTGGCACTTGGCACTGGATCAATATGTTAGTCCCAAAAATAGCATAAAAAGTTACCAAAAGTATATGAAAGTTGTATAATATTGGCATGAAACAATCAAAAATTATAGATACAACAGAGACGTATCAGCATCCCCAAGCTTAATTCCTGCTCGTCCTCGAGTAGGTAAATGATAAAAAAGAAAATTTTGAATGTGGAATGCTACCTAGCATAATCTTGATCATGTAATCTAATCATGGGATGAATATTAAGACACGAGTGATTCAAAGCAATAGCTATCATTTGACATTAAGACAATAATACTTCAAGCATACTAATAAAGCAATCATGTCTTTTCAAAATAGCATGGCCAAAGAAAGTTGTCCCTACAAAATCATATGGCCTGGCTATGCTCCATCTTCACCACACAAAGTATTCAAATCATGCACAACCCCGATGACAAGCCAAGCAATTGTTTCATACTTTTGATGTTCTCAATCTTTTTCAACTTTCACGCAATACATGAGCATGAGCCATGGATATAGCACTATAGGTGGAATAGAATATGATGGCGGAGGTTGTGTGGAGAAGATAAAAAGGAGGAAGTCTCACACCGACACTGCTAATCAACAGGCTATGGAGATGCCCATCAACTAATGTCAATGCGAGGAGTAGGGATTGCCATGCGATAGATGCACTAAGAGCTATAAGTGTATGAAAGCTCAAACTGAAACTAAGTGGGTGCGCATCCAACTTGCTTGCTCATGCAGACCTAGGGCGTTTGAGGAAGCCCATCGTCGGAATATACAAGCCAAGTTCTATAATGAAAATTCCCAATAGTATATGGAAGTGATAACTCAAGAGACTCTCTATATGAAGAACATGGTGCTACTCTGAAGCACAAGTGTGGTAAAAGGATAGTAACATTGTCCCTTCTCTCTTTTCTCTCATTTTTTCTATTTTTTCTCTCCTTTTTTCTTTCTTTTTCTTTTTTGTAGGTTTGTTTGGCCTCTCTCTCTTTTTTGGGGGCTTCTTTGGCCACTTTTATTTTGATAACCTCACATGGGACAATGTTCTAATAATGATGATGATCACAGTTTTATTTACTTACAACTCAATTTTACAACTCGATACTAGAAAAAAGATATGACTCTATATGAATGCCTCCGGCGGTGTACCGGGATGTGCAATGATCTAGAATAACAATGACATCAAAAAAGGGACAAGCCATGAAAACATCATGCTAGCTATCTTACAATCATGCAAAGCAATATGACAATGATGCTCAAGTCATGTATATGGTGATGATGGAAGTTGCATGGCAATATATCTCGGAATGGCTATGGAAATATCATAATAGGTAGGTATGGTGGCTATTATGAGGAAGATATAAGGAGGCTTATGTGTGATAGAGCATATCATATCACGGGGTTTGGATGCACTGGCGAAGTTTGCACCGACTCTCGAGGTGAGAAAGGGCAATGCACAGTACCGAAGAGGCTAGCAATGATGGAAGGGTGAGAGTGCGTATAATCCATGGGCTCAACATTAGTCATAAAGAACTCACATACTTATTGCAAAAATCTATTAGTAATCAAAACAAAGTACTACGCGCATGCTCCTAGGGGGATAGATTGGTAGGAAAAGACCATCGCTCGTCCCCGACCGCCACTCATAAGGAAGACAATCAATAAATACCTCATGCTCCAACTTCGTTACATAACCATTCACCATACGTGCATGCTACGGGAATCACAAACTTCAACACAATTATTTCTACAATCCACAACTACCCACTAGCATGACTCTAATATCACCATCTTTATATCACAAAATTATTGCAAGGAATCAAACACATCATATTCAGTGATTTACAAGTTTTATGTAGGGATTTTAGGAATAACCATGTGAATGACCAATTCCTGTCATCTCTCTAAATAGATATAAGTGAAGCAATTGAGTTTAATTATTTCTACAAAATATATGCCCACGCTCTAACAAATATAAGTGAAGCAAAAGAGCATTCTACAAATGGCGGTTTTCTATGTGAAGAGAAACAAGCAATCCAAACTTCAAAAGATATAAGTGAAGCACATGAAGCATTCTATAAAGCCATACTCAAAAGATATAAGTGAAGTGCAATGAGCATTCTATAAATCAACCATGGACTGTCTCATACCAGCATGGTGCATCAAAGAAAAGTGAAAATAAATGCAAAAGACGCTCCAAGATTTACTCATATCATGTGACGAATAAAAATATAGCTCCAAGTAAAATTACCGATGATCATTAGAAGAAACATGCGATGCCTTCCGAGGCTTCCCCAAGCTTGGTTGCTTGGGAGTTCTTGAATATTTCCTTGGGGTGCCTCGGGCATCCCCAAGCTTAGGCTCTTGCCACTCCTTATTCCTTCATCCATCGCGATCTCTCCCAAAACATGAAAACTTCAATCACACAAAACTTAACAGAAAGTTCGGTAAGGTCCATTAATATAATAAAGCAAATCACCATTCTATGTACTTCTGCAAACCAATTCATATCTTGTTTTTGCATTGTAGCTACTGTAATATAACAAAACAAGCAAACTATGCATCAAAAACAGAATCTGTCTTAAATAGGACAGTCTGTAGTAATATGAACATTCACCATACTTCTGGTACTCCAAAAATGCTGAAAAAATTAGGAAAAACTAGCACAAATACCCGTGCATTGCAACGGGAGAAAACACTGGTTCTTATGAATCAAAATTTGCCAGGTCGAACATGGTCTATTGTGTGCTAGTGCTCCAAATTTTCTACCAGAAACTTCCATGTCCAGCTGCGTTGATGTTCACACAACCACAACTGTATGACTCCATAGGCAGGGCTACTATGTTATGGGAAAATAGTTGGACATGTACTTGTTTTAAATACAAAATTTAAGTAAAAGAAACAGACTCCATAATAACACCTTCTCTAGAAAAACTAATTATGCATAAGAGCACGAGCTTATTGCACAATAACGCAATCTCCAAAAAATAGCCGTTTCTTTTAGGGCTATATACACAGAAAATAGTGAAGTACAAATTCTTCACAGAGAATGCACATTGGTGCTGTCAGATTTTTGGATAAAGAAATGCTTATGATGGCACAACCGATATCCAAAAAATAGCCGTTTCTTTTAGGGCTATACACACAGGAAATAGCGAAGTAAAAATTCTTCATGGAGAATGCACATTGCTACTGTCGGATTTTTGGATAAAAAATGCTTATGATGGCACAACCGATATATGCACATAAGATGATTCTCAGAAGCTAATTGTCTATTTTTATGAACTAAGTGGCCCTGATGTACTATTTTCTAGTTAAGAACTTTTAGGAAAAATAAGTAAAGGAATAGGATGAGAGAATTAATTGGGGAAGCAGATGATTGAAGATCGAGGCCATACGTACGTGTTTAGGCAGCCAACCAAAAGTTTGTACAGCAGTGCATCTTCGCTGTCATGTCCGAGCAAGCCCGACGTCTCGTCCTTGCCGAGTTCACCTACAACTCTGCCATGCAGCATCAAACATTGTCCTCGCCGCTGTGTCCGAGCAGCCAGGCGTCTCGTCCTTGCTGTGTCCGCCAACAACTCTGGCATGTAGGACTGCATCAATATGTCTTTGCCGTCGTCGTGTCCGACTACCACTTCGGCGTGTAGGACTGCATCAACTTGTCTTCACTGCTGTGTCCGAGCAGCCAGGCGTCCCGTCCTTGTCGTGTCCGCCAATAACTCCAGCATGCAGGACTGCATCAACATGTCCTCGTTGTTGTGTTCGAGCAGCCCGGCGTCTCGTCCTTGTTGTGTTGACTCACTGTCCGAGCAGCCCCGCACTACCGACCATGCTTCCTTTCTCTCGTTTTTCTGTGCTTCCTTTCTCTTTCTCATATCATTGTTTGTACCATGAGGCGGCTGGTTGATGTTACAAAGAACTTCAAAACGTATGTAAACTGATGAAAATCAATTTAATAGGGCGAGGTGAGACCATTGTGATGAAAATAATAAACATGCATTAAACTATTTTTTGCCCTCGTTGTAAGTCGAGGCGTTGCTGCCGAGCTGACAAGTATTTTTAGTAGAAATAGCAAGCCAACCATTGCACACAAATGTGAGCTAGCTCAGTTGGCAATGACACATATTTCCCGTGCGTAAGGGTGCCACTTTGACTCCAGTTAAAGACAACTTTTTTGCATTGTCTCTCGTGGTAGTTGGGCCACGTTACTATTTTGGGCAATAGATGGGCTAAGGCCCAGGCAGGGCGACCAAACCCAGCAACGGACTTAAACTTGTGATCAGCGTTTAGTACCACCTCGCCACCTTGTACGTGACCAAAACAAACGGTAAAAATAATAATCGCGGGACGAAACCAAGAATATCACCTTCCTTTAATAGTAGGTATAGATAAAAAATTTGTATATAAAGACAGTGCAAAAAGTTTCAGAACCATTTGACGTTCCAGTAAAAAAAATGTAAAATCGCGCACTACAGCCAAAGTTTTTGTTCTGCACCGCACAAACCAACAAGCAATGTAAACATCCTAATGGCAAATCTTGGCACATTATTTTTATAATACAATGGAATTGTAAAAGGGGATACTTATTTTTATTGAAAATTTTCTGTAATCAAGATTCACAAAGTTTTCGTGAGCATGAACAAAGTTCAAGGAGCTCCCCCACTTCAACAATGCTTGTCTCTCTCACTTTCACTTTCCTTTTTAAAAAGTTTTGGGTTCCCCTCTTTATTTTTGTTTTGTTTTTAAACTATGTAAAAGCACTCAACAGAAATAAATGACTCTCTAAAACTTACGGGTTGTCTCCCTGGCAGCACTTTCTTTAAAGCCATTAAGCTAGGCATAAGGTGCTCAAGTAATGAATCCATCCAGATCCCAAGGTATATCAAAGCCAATTTTAATTAACAATGAATTGTGATTTAGTAGTGAGCACAAAGTAACATATATAATGTAATGACGAAGTCTAACTCTCTTCCTATGCATCGGCATGTCATAAAAGAACAATTCATGCACACATAGTAAAGGCCAATGCATAGTATAAACAGTTTCTTGCAATTTTATCATATTGGAAACATGGAGAGGCGGAGATGTATTTCCTCTCTCATGATAATTGCAAGTAGGAGGAGCAAGAACATGCATATTGTATCTATCAAAATCATTATGTGTAGTAGGAAAACACAACCCATCAATATAATCCTTAATAAGGGCAAACTTCTTCGATATAGTGTAGTCGGGAGAATTCAAATAGATAATAGGACTATCATGCATGGGTGCAATAGCAACAATTTCATGTTTGACATAAGGAACTATAGCAAGTTCATCTCCATAAGCATAGTTCATATTGGCATCTTGGCCACAAGCATAGCAAGCATCATCAAAAAGGGATATTTCAGAAGAATCAACGGGATCATAACAATCATCATAGAAATCATCCTTCGGTAAGCACGAAGGGAAATTAAACAATGTACGAGTTGAAGAGTTAGTCTCATTAGAAGGTGGGCACGGATAGCTAATCCGCTCTTCCTCCTTTTGTCTTCGCTCTCCTCATCATCTTTTTCATCCAATGAGCTCACACTGTCATTAATTTCTTCTTCCGTAGAATCTTGCAAAATATTAGTCTCTTCTTGGACAGCGGAGGAGTCCTCAATATATGGTTTAATATAAGGATTAGAAGCATAATTATCATAGCAATATTTAAGTATGGCAAAAAAATTCAGATTTATAAAGAGTAGCATCATACTTTTCAATCAAAGAAGAAATTTCATAGGCACCCTTAAAACCAACGAATTCTTCAATTTGTTGAACATCATAGTAATTATAAACACCCTTAGCATACGAAGATACGATTCCATTATCACTAAACTCACATTGGTAGGGAAGGTGTTTCTTAGGGTTTTCAGAACAACAAGTAACATCATATATTTCACATAAATTCCAAGCATAGCATTGCAAACGATGAATTTGATCTAGTAAAAGTTTCCCTTTTTCAGTTATGTGGTGTCGCACATAACAAGCGTGCTCATCTAAAGATTTGCCCTCAACTATGCTAGTTGGGGTTTCAGCACGAGCACATAGGGATCGAAGATGATTCAAGTAAAAAGCTTCAGTAGTGTGATAGATTTTGAGTGGTTCTTCAACCATTGGTGTAGTAGGTACAACTAATTTTTTTGGTATTTGCGTTTCCTATCCATAACTAAAGTTAGAAAACAAGAGAACAAAATAAAATTAGTTAGTGATAAAGCAAACAAGCACACACAAGAATATTCACCCCACGCTATAACTCCCCGGCAACGGTGCCAGAAAAGGCCTTGATAACCCACAAGTATAGGGAATAAATTGTAGCCTCTTTCGATAAGTAAGAGTGTCGAACCCAACGAGGAGCTAAAGGTAGAGCAAATAATCCCTCAAGTTCTATCGACCACCGATACAACTCTACGCACGCTTAACGTTTGCTTTACCTAGAACAAGTATGAAACTAGAAGTACTTTGTAGGTGTTTTTGGATAGGTTTGCAAGATAATAAAGAGCGCGTAAATAAAAAGTAGGGGCTGTCTAGATGAAGACACAACTAAGTTAGTTTTAGTAGAGAGCTTTTTGTCACACAAGAAAGTTATTTGTCCCTAGGCAATCGATAACTAGACCGATAATCATTATTGCAATTTTATTTGATGGAGAGGCATGAGCTAACGTACTTTCTCTTCTTGGATCATATGCACTTATGATTGGAACTCTCGCAAGCATCCGCAACTACTAAAGATCATTAAGGTAAAACCCAACCATAGCATTAAAGCATCAAGTCCCCTTTATCCAATACGTAACAATCCCCTTACTCGGGTTTATGCTTCTGTCACTCAAGCAACCCACTATAAGTGAATCATGAACGTATTGCAACACCCTACAGCGGGAATCCCTCATGCTTGCGTGACACGAAGAGTACCATAGGACAACACCAATAATAAAACACACAACTCAAACCAATCACGATCATCAATTAACCCATAGGACAAAAAGATCTGCTCAAACATCATAGGATAGTCATACATCATTGGGAAATAAGATATAGAGTTGAGCACCATGTTTAAGTAGAGATTATAGCGGGTAAAATAGGGGTTACACCGCTGCATAGAGGGGGGAAGAGTTGGTGATGATGGCGGTGAAGTTGTTGGTGTAGATTGCGGTGATGATGATGGCCTCGGCGGCGTTCCGGCGCCACTGGAAGATAGGGGGAGAGAGCCCCCCTTCTTCTTATTCCTTGACCTTCTCCCTAGATGGGAGAAGGGTTTCCCCTCTGTTCCTTGGTCTCCATGGCATGGGAGGGCGAGAGCCCCTCCGAGATTGGATCTGTCTCTCGGTCTCTCTCTGTTTCCGCGCTCCCTAATTCTGCCCTTTCACCGTTTCTTGGGCTGAATTTTGGACACGATTTTTATCCAGATATTAGCTTCCTTGCGGCTAAAGAAGGGAACCAACCGCCTTAAGGGGTGGCCATGAGGGTCAGGGGCATGCTTGCCCCCTAGGGCTCCCCCCTTCCTCATGGCCCCCTCGAGCATCATCTCGCGTTGATTTCATTTCCCAAAATTCACATATATTCCAAAAAAATCTCCGTCAGTTTTTATCCCATTTGGAATCCATTTGATATGGATTTTCTGAAAAATAAAAAACATGCAACAAACAGGAACTAACACTGGGCACTAGATCAATATGTTAGTCCAAAAAATAGTATAAAAAGTTACCAAAAGTATATGAAAGTTGTATAATATTGGCATGGAACAAAAAAAATTATAGATATGACTATCGGTGTCAAAACCGGCAGATCTCGGGTAGGGGGTCCCGAACTGTGCGTCTAAGGCGGATAGTAACAGGAGGCGGGGGACACGATGTTTACCCAGGTTCGGGCCCTCTTGATGGAGGTAATACCCTACGTCCTGCTTGATTGATCTTGATGATATGAGTATTACAAGAGTTGATCTACCACAAGATCGTAGAGGCTAAACCCTAGAAGCTAGCCTATGGTATGATTGTCATTGTCCTATGGACTAAACCCTCTGGTTTATATAGACACCAGAGGGGGCTAGGGTTACACAGAGTCGGTTACAAGGGAGGAGATCTACATATCCGTATTGCCAAGCTTGCCTTCCATGCCAACGAGAGTCCCATTCGGACAGGTGACGAAGTCTTCAATCTTGTATCCTCATAGTCCAATAGTCCGGCCAAAGGATATAGTCCGGCTGTCCGGAGACCCCCTAATCCAAGACTCCCTCAGTAGCCCCTGAACCAGGCTTCAATGACGATGAGTTCGGGGCGCAGATTTGTCTTCGACATTGCAAGGCGGGTTCCTCCTCCAAATACTCCATAGAAGATTTTGAATACAAGGATAGTGTCCGGCTCTCCAAAACAAGTTCCACATACCACAATAGAGAGAATAATATTTCCACAAATCTAATCTACTGACACGTTTGACAACATGACATAATACCACGGCCCGGTCGTTATTCGAACCATTTTTCTCAACCAGCTACTGCACATATCACGAGGTGGTTTCCTCGGCACATCTTGTTGAAGCAGAGATCCTTTCCCCTTATCACGGGATTCTCATCAATATGGATGTGGGTAAAAAAACCGCGCCATCAATTATGGCACTTGGGGAATAAGAGGTCTTACCAAGTGAGTGGGGAGGCGCATCGCCTCTTTCGCCCTTATAAAAGGACAAGGATTCACCCTTTTCACCCACGCCTTCTTCCCGATTCATTCCCTTCTGATCAGGCTCCAGCGCCCAAGCGCTCACCTTCTCTGCCCACAAAAGGTCTTCCAAAGATGTCCGGATCCAAAGCAGGAGGCAAATGGATGGCCTCTACAGTCCGAGAGAAGGATATCAAAAAGCTTCGGCAGGCCGGGTATCTGGCCAAGAAAATCAGCCACCGTCTCCCGACGGCGGGACAAATTGTCCCCACTCCGGAACCCACGAGAGGGTTGTATTCCTCCCTCACTTTGTCCGTGGGATAGGGTTTCCGCTCCACCCGTTCGTTCGTGGCATCATGTATTATTATGGGGTCGATCTTCACAATCTATCCCCTAATTCCTTCCTCAACATCTCGACATTTATTGTCATGTGCGAGGCCTTTCTCCGCATTTCGCCGCACTTCGGTTTATGGCTGAAGGTTTTTAATGTGAAGCCCAAGGTGGCGGGCGGCGAGCACGCCGAGTGCGGGGGCGCTATGGTGAGCAAGATGCCCAACATCATATGGCCAACGGGAACCTTTAATGATTCTGTCAAGGAGTGGCAACAACAGTGGTTTTACATCACTGAGCCGTGCGGCAAGGAATGGGCCGCCTCTCCCGAGTTTCGATCCGGTGCCCCTCTACGGCTTACATCCTGGGTTAAGAAAGGCCTGGACTGGTCCTCGTCCGACGAACTGTCGGTACTCCAGACGCGCGTTAAAGATATGGGAGATAAGAACATTGAACTTGTCAATGTAGTCCAGGTGATGTTAGTCCGCAGGATACTACCTTTCCAACACTGGACTTGCAATCTATGGGAATTCGATCCGGCCAGGCACTAAACCTTGCGAGGGTTCTTCGGATCCTCGCACAAGGACATTTGGAAGGTGCTTTTCAAGTCCAGCAAATCATGGCCGGACTCCGTCGAGGACCGCGGGTACCAACTGTCCCGCCCTGCAAGTTCGGTGAGTTTGTCAAACTTTTCTATCCGGATGACCCAAAGGAAGCGCTTAACGCGTGTTTATTCAACTCTCCCAGGGCTGGACAAAGAAGGCGGAGTGGATCCATTGTCTGGACCCGCTGCCCGAATACCTGGCCATCCCACTTCTGACGAAGATGTTGGTCCCGGCGCCTTACAAGGTGCCGAAGAAGACGGCCGAGAAGGAGGCCAAAAAGACCCGGGGTGGCCTTCGTCGCCGCGGTACTTCGGACACAATACCCGAAGGCTCTGATGCCCATTCCGTCTCCGAAGAGGACAAAGAGGAGGAGGAAGATGAATCCCCTACAGGGGGAAGAAGGAAAAGGACGGCCTCCGCACCCTTGGAGGCCGAACCGCCCAAAAGGGGAAAGGCTCCTCTTCCGGAGGAGTCCACTGCCGTCGCCGACAGAAGCCCGGCATGGGATCCCAGGGCCCAGCCCCTGGTGAACTCGTAAGCATATAAAATCCGCGTACGTTTAAGCGTCCGGACTCATCGTGGCTTAGTATTTTAACCTGAGCTTATATTTTTTGTAGTCCGGCGAGGTCCCGTACCAAACAATCCTCATCAAAGGACCTGCTGAGCTCAAATGCTATGGAGAGCGGACGCCCCCAAAGGCCCCTTCCTCCAAATAGGTGCGTAACACCGAGGCTTCGTCCCAGAAGCACTCCGGCCAAGGAGGAAATGAAGAAACCATGAAGGTGGCGCCTGGAGGTCAAACCACAGGGGCCAGACACGTGGGGGAATAGATTCCCATAGAGTCTGATGGCGGGGGCGATCCTGTTCGGCTCCCCACCGAGTGCGATTCCAGAGACCTATACGGCTCCAGAATCAAGAAGGCAGCCTCCTTCGGCTGGAGGGGGCGTGCCTGTTCCGCCGGCGACCTCTGTCCATCCAGAAGTGTCGGATGCTTTATTGGTGGCGTTGCAAGACGCCTCCATCGTTGATGAACACCGTGCCCTTACGGGTGCGGTGATTGAGAAGATTCAGTCAACTAAGAGTGGACTGAACGAAGCCTGTATCAGCCTTATAAGAGGCTTTGAGGTATGTTTTATGAGTTGTCGAAGAGTGTCATAGTATAGATAGTAGCCCCTGATACACTGTTCGGTGAAAGAAAGAACCGGACAGGGGATCAAATTGATGATCGCAGGAAGACTCATTGAATGACATTGATTTCTCTTCTGTTTCAAGAAGGTACCTGTAGCTGCTGCTGCCTCTCATACTGTGGAGATCTCCGGACTGAATCAAAGTCTGGAGCGGGCCATAGAAGAACTTGGCCAATTGAAAATGTAGTTGAGGGATAAACAAGGTATGCACAAGCGTTGCGCGCATTTATTGTGAAATAAATGTTCAGTATGAAATAAGCCGCATAATTTGTGCTAGGGGTTATGACCGAAGTCGAGGCCCTCAAAAGGGCCGTTGCCGAGGCTGAGAAAAAGGCGGCCACAGAGCGGACACTTCGTGAGAAACATGAGGCCAGAGTTATTAAAGCTGGGCAGGAGCTGCAAGAGGCGGTAAGTAAAGGCGAGACCTTGGAGCAGAGTTTAACGGAGAAAGAGTCTGAACTCACCAAGGCGCGTCAAGCCACGAGCGATGCCTGGGGGGAAACCCAAAGCACCCTGTAGGGGATCCAAGAGGCGAGAAAGATCACGGTGGGTAAGGCTTGTCCCATGTAAAGCAAGTATTTGAAGGGAAAGCTATGTTTCTGATTTGGATCCGGATTTCTCAGGTGTATTTGCCGAGCTACCTTGCAGCATATCAGATGCCGCCCAATTCTACGGAGCCGAAGAAAAGTACACCGCAGATAAGCTCTTCTGGTCGCAGTATTTGGCGCCGAATTATCCGGTGCCTTTTGTCAATCAATTGAAACAGCTGACCGAACTGCATAAGGTGGCGGAACTAGCCATGAAAGATATGGTTATCTGGCTATGGCCTGCCGAGCCGATTCCAAGTAGCTACTACGGGCTCGTGAGGTGGCTTGTAAGCGCTTGCCCTCAACTTGACGTCATCAAGCGGTCGGTCCGTATAGAAGGAGCACGAATGGCCTTCGCCCGCGCAAAGGTGCACTGGGGGAAGATGGATGCCGAAAAGCTGATGACCGGAGGACCGCCAGAGGGGAAGGAGCACCGCAAGCCTGAATTATATTCTGAGAGTATCCTGAAAAGATCCTACCTTGCAGCGGAGCTATGCACCAAGGGCATTATATTTCCATGAATGCCAATCATGTTGTCCTTTGTAATGTTTGAACAAGGTCGTTTATTTGTCGCATGTTATATAAAAGTTTACCCTCCTATGCGGCCGTTTTTATATTAAACCTGAGAGTTGGCTAGTCATCGGCTTCTGCCCCCATGTAAGAAGTATGGGGGTGTTCAGGATAAACCTGAGCACTCTTTATCCCAGTTTTGGGTCCTTCAAAGGAGGTGCTTAGCACAACGAACCAGGCAATCGGACTATAGGGCTTTATCACTCTCACTTAGCCATAGGAGCTTTAGTATGGCCAGCGCAGCCCCTTGTGTTCGGAAGACCGTACTAGGGGCTTTATAAGCGCCTGATCAGAGAAAAACCGATCCATCGCACGCTGCATTGGTTATGGCATTATGCTAGAGAAATCCTTAAAGATTTGGTAACCGCTCGAATAGCTGACCAGATCTCGCCGTATCATGACAGTTAGTTTTCGGCTTTCTCTACTGAGGTGCTCATCCGGAAGAACCGGGACACAATCGCAGTAGTTCTCCCAGTTCTACCTTAGCCGATATAGCGGAACGTAAGGTACCAAAACATGGGAGCCGGACAAACCCAACTATTGACCCAAGACATGATTCGGAGCTGATGCATATAATGCTATAGGTTCGGGGTGCCGAACTTCCATGAAGTTGTTCGGACTTTTATTGCCGTGTTACAGGAAAAACGAATCCCCTACCATATTTAATGCATATCGCTGTGTACGGATGCCACTTGACAAAATGATTTTGATAGGAAATAATCAGCAGGTAAACATCATATAAATCCACATGTTGTATTTGAATAATACGTCTATGCGTATGGGTACAAGTAATGTGATAAAAAAGGGTTGTGATAGCATAACCTGTTGTGACCAGGGGGAAGAGGTTGAGTGCGGATCCGTAATATAGCCGGACGGTCACTGCGAGGAATGTCCAAGGATTCCATAACGCGTTCAAGCTGCCTCTGTGTAGTCCGCCCTGGTCAGTGCAAAGGTGAACCTATGAAGGAAATATAAGAAATGTTTACGTGCCGGAGGGCGGTTAAACCGCTGAGTTCGGCCTGTCATGGCCTTCGCCGGAGTGTTTAGTTGAGCTCTAGGCGAGCCGGGGTATCCTTCCGCGAAGTAGTTCGGAGCCCCTTGACGGTGTCCGGGAGCCTGGACGTCGACTCGAGGTTCGGCTGCAAGGTGCTGCTCGTTGTTTCTGCTGCTAAGGCAGTGTTGTATTTGTTGGTGCCGAGGGAAGGTTCGGCCTTGCCATGAACCGTGATGACGCCGCATGGACCGGGCCTCTTGAGCTTACAGTAGGCATAATGTGGCACCGCATTGAATCGAGTGAATGCGGTTCTTTCGAGCAGTGCTTGATAATCACTGGTATGGTGCCTCTAAAAGTGGCTTTAGTGGGTTTGGTCGTTGAATAATCGATGCCCATCTTGCGCACTGTGTCCTGGTAAAGCAGATTTAAACTGCTACCTCCGTTCATAAGGACTCGAGTGAGGTGGAACCCGTCTACTTTTGGGTTGAGGATTAGTGTGGCTGGATTGCCCTGATTGGCGTTAGCCGGACGATCCGTGCGGTTGAAGGTGACCGGCCCTAGTTTATATTGTGGGACGGCTAGTTCCATTGAGTTGTGTCGGGGGCGATGCTGATTCCCGCCAACACCTATGGGGACAGGGCCCCTTTTCGGTTCGGTGGGGGGCGGAGAGCGCACAAAGAGCGGATCGAGGCAGTGCACGCGGGGAGATTTTTTACCCAGCTTCGGGCCGCACGGATGCGTAAAACCCTACTGCTGCTTGTTTGTGTATATTGGATTCTTGCTCAGGAGCGATGGACGCTACCAGACTGAGCGTAAGAGTGTTTCTGGTGTTGAACGAGCCGAGCTGGCCGAGCCTCTGAACTCTCCGACCCTCCGGAACCCTTTCTACGTTGCGCTTGGGCCTCCTTTTATACTCAAGGGGTCACCGACAGGGGGCACCATAGACAAGAAGGGTAAAAATGGAAAAGGATGCGGTAGGTGCAGCTACCGCTACTGTGGATACAGTGCACCCTACCTAACTCTGACGGCAGGGGACAAGGGCATTAAATGCCTGTGTGAGTCTCCTAAACAGTGCAAAAGGTGACCGTTAGGAGTGCCACCGTTTTCCACAATGGGCTTCTCTTCATCTCCGCTTGCCACCACGTACCCCTAGCTGCACGGCCTCCTGCCACGTGCGCTCTGGGAGAGTCCCAGAGCGACACGTTAGCAGGTGAGCTGGAGCGCGGGCACGCAGTGGGGGTTTCCCGCGGCAAGCTCCTTGCCACGGCCGTCGTTTTGTCGCGTCCGGAAGCTTGTCGCTCGCTGGATCTTGCCGGGATGCAGGGCGCATCGCGGCAAGCTTTCTTGGTATGTCTTGAGTGGCCTTCCCGACAAGCTCCTCTTGCCGGGGTCTTGTCTCTTCCCGGCAAGCTCCTCTTGCCGGGGCCTTGGTTGGCCTTCCCGGCAAGCTCCTCTTACCGGGGCCTCGGTTGGCCTTCCCGGCAAGCTCCTCTTACCGGGGCCTTGGTTTGAGTACTTTGTTCTTGAATGGTCTTCAAGGGAACCACGGAGGGTCCTGGCGGTCACCCGACAAGCCCTGCCGCGGGGCGCTGCAACTGCCCGTGCACGAGTTCGGGGTAATAGGGTACCCCTACTCTAGTACACCGACAGGAGCCCCCGGGCCTGGGCCATACACGGTGCCGAGCGCTGTCGGGCCAGGCCGAAAACAGTGCACGGGCACACGCGGCCTAGGTCACGCCGAATATAACTCTGCTCCCACCGCGCACGCCCAGAACAGCACGCGTCAAACACGGCGTCGTGGGAGAGATCGTGGGAGTTTGTTCACTTGGAAGGCCGAAACGTCCGCCCCGTCCCTCTTTATAAGCAGGGGAAACAGGGGCATTTCATCCATCCTCGCCATTCGCTGTTGCAATCTCAGAAGCCTTCGCCGCCCCCCTCCGCTTCCAAAGTCGAAAGAGGGCAGCGCTCTGCTCCCGTCGCTGCCGCCACCACCAGCGCCGTCGATCTCCCCCATCGCCTTCGCCATGCCTCCGAAGCCTGGAAAGGGGAAGGCTACGAAGGCCGCGACCGCGAAAGCTGTGAAGTCGACCGAAGCGCAACGGCTTGAGGCGCTGCGGAAGGAGCGGGCCACTCCCCCCCCCCCCCGACCTCTCCGCGGAGGAGCTGAGGGAGTGGTACTATCTCTTCTGGTCGACGGAGACGCGGGCGCATCCGCGCACAAAGGTACTCTCCGCCGTCGCCTCGCGAGCAGCTCCAGCTAACGGGTATCCTTTCTTCGCCGTGTTCTTCTACTGCGGGCTCTGCCCGCCATTCTCTGATTTCTTCTGTGATATCATGAACACCTACGGACTCCACCTCCTTCATTTCACCCCCAACGCTGTTCTGACCATGGCAGTTTTCGCCCATCTATGCGAAAACTTTGTCGGGGTCCACCCCAACGTAGCTCTCTTCCGCCATTTCTCTATGCCTCATGTCGAGAGAGGGGAACCTCTTGCCGGCGGGATTGCCTGGATCTCGCGGGCCGGCAAGAAGGAGACCTATCTAGAGGGGGAACTCCGCAGCAAGTGGGACGAGTGGAGAGCAGATTGGTGCTGGATTGTAGAAGAGAGCCCGCAGCCGTTCACCGCCCTGCGCCAAGCCTCAGCAGTGCGCGGCAATGACTGGAGCGCTCTGTCCGCGGAGGACGACAAGCTGACGATCGCCACCACTCGGATCTTGCGTCTCAGGCTTGCCGGGTTGACTGTAGGAGCTGTCGGCGCAGATTTCCTTCGCTGGCGCATCGCCCCTCTGCAGGCGAGGGGGAGACCTGCCTGGGAATTTGGAGGCCCGGCGGATATAATGAGGTTGCGTCCAGGCCTCAACTTCAATTTCACCGTCCTAGAGTTGGACGGGATGCTTAAGGAGATATTCAAGCATGACCCACAACATCCCGAGTGGTTCAGGTTGCCGGCAGGCGTCGTTCCTCTGTGCAACAACTCCTCGCGCGACCGCATCTGCGCAATGATGCCGTTGTGTGACTCGCACAGGATCGCTCCAACTTGGCAAGAGACCGCCGGCGACGTCGTGCAGCAGTTCTTTGACAGCCTAGTGGAGGTGGCGGTCAATGCTGACGAGAAGAAGCTCCTCACCCGCGACACCACTGAGCAAGATATGGAGCGCATCGCCACCAGGGCGGAAGAGGCGGCGGCAGCCGCAGCCGCGGGTGAATTCGGGTTCACCGTGGAGGAAGCGGACGCGGCGTTGGCGATGAGCATTGCCGAACGGGAGCAGCCCGAAGAGGAAGAAGAGCTCGCCGCGCCCGACGCCGAGTCGAACAAGCCCGCCGAGGGTACGAGCGGCCCGCCACCTTCGGGGAGCTTGCCAGGAGCAGGACCCAGAATGCAGCCCCCAGTGCAGCCAGGAAGGCGCCTCAGCAGGATCGGGGATGCAGCAGGGCGGCAAGCTGGTCAACAGCCGCAGCGCCGCACAACGCGCTCCACCGCGGAAAGTACGGTCACCGCGGGGGCGCCTCCCGTCACAGTGGCAACTGGGGCGGGGACGTCTCGGGCTGGCGCCGCAGTCCCCGCCAAGCGGCCAAGGGATCCCACCCCTCCACTTCGCCGCGCCGGAAGTGGGCCGAACTTCGACCTCTCCGCGCTCAGCTCCGATGAGGAAGATGAAGAAGAGTAAGATTCCCTTGCTTGTTCTTGTAGTTCTTCAACTTGCTGATCTTGTCTTGCATCAGATCTGATCCACCCTGGGCTCTCCTTTTCAGGACTCTGGCCCAGACGGCGGCGAAGAGGGCCAAGGCTCAGGTGGTGGTCATCGAGGACGAGCCCACTGTGACGACAGGAGGCGCGTCCGAGACTACTCTACCGGACCCGGCCATCACTTCGCAGAGCAGCCCCCAGCGCAGCCCCCAGCGTAAGCATATGGTTTACTTTCTGCTTCTGGACGCGCGTGGTTGCTCTTTTCCTTTGTTGACATCCGATCTCTGTTTTGTTTGTGCAGGAGCAGAACAGCTTGATCAGGAGGGCATGGTGATTTCCTCCGACTCGTCGTCTGCTTCGACTACGCCGCCAAGGGCGGACTCCCCAGCAAGGGAGCGCCCTCCGGTAAGGGTGGAGCCTCCGGCAAGGGAGGAGTCTCCGGCAAGGGACAATGCTAACGATCTGCCGGTGGTGGAGGCCACGACGGCAGATCTTAGCACAAGTAGCCCTTCTTGCCCGAAACTTTCCTTGTAGTCTTCTGCTGATTTCTCTTCAAACACTTGTTTGATTTTTCCTTCTTCTTTGGTCGTCAGACCCACCCTCCACGGATCCGATGGAGACCGAGGCGGGCGGCGAAGAAGACGCGCGCGGCAATACTAATGATGCCGCGGCCACCGAAGAAGGAGCCGGCGCTAACGTGCCCGCCGGCGAAGAGGCCGCCAAGGCTGCCGCCGAGGAAGCTGGCGGGGGATCTGGCGATCGCACTGACGGCCCTGAGGCCGCAGGAGCGTCAGGCGCTGCACCGACCGCCGATCCCTCCGCCGCTGCTGCAGTGCCGGGCGCCGAGGAGCCCCAGCCCGGCGCCTATCTGAAGGCTGGCGAGGGTATCTTCATCAAGCTCCCCTGGGCGTCGAGCTCCAGGGCGCCGGTGGAAGGAGAAGCTCTGGATGGGGAGGTGCTTGCCTCCGCCGGGTTGTCGATCGTCGACGCGCCGGGAAGCAGCAGTGAAGAGCCCGAGGAGGAGCGGCTGCTGCGGAGGCTGCTGGCGCTCTACCGCGCCCGCCAAGTCAAGTTGGAGTCCCGGGAAGCGCTTGCCACGAGGGCGAGCGTGGACATAGAGAAGCGTGCAGAGGAGCTACGGGGTCTTCGTCAAGAAACTCTCCGGGCCTTGGCGGAGGAGCGGGAGTAGCTTGCCGAGGAACGGAAGGCCTTCCTCCTCGAGAAGGCCGAAGCTGAAGAGCAGCAGCGGCTCACCGGCGAGAAGCTGTACGCGGGAGAAGGCGAGCTGACTCAGCGGAAAGTGAACCTCGACAGCCACGAGGAGGAGCTTGCCGCGCGCGAACGGGCACTCGGCAAGACGCTCCAAGAGGCAAAGGATATGGCTGCGACTGCCGAGGCCGCCAAGAGAGAATTGGAGGCAAAGGTGGCGCAGCTAGAAACTGATCTGAAGGGTGGTGGCGAAGAGCTTGCCGCCCTCAAGCTAGAGCGCGAGAAGGACGCCCTTGCCCACGGTGAGCTGCAGGGCCGACTCGCCGAGAGGGGCAAGGAATTGAGCGCCGCCAAGGATTCCAACGCCGATCTGACGCTGAAGCTGGCCACCTTGACGGAGACGTTGGACAGCGCCAGGAAACGGGAGGCAGACTTGAAGAAGGACATCGAGGCCAACGAGGCGCTGCTAGCGAGGGCCGCCGAAACCCAGAATCTTCTCAGAGATACTGTGGAGCTCTGGATGGAGGGCCTCGTGGACATTGCTGCAATTATCAAAGAGGAGCTGGTGTAATTGGGGGTGGAAGGCTTCGGATACTCCTCCGATGAGAACCTCCAACCCAGCGCCAAGCTCACTCTGTTCTTCAAAGGCGTGGCGGCGGCGCTCCAGCAGCTCCGGGAACGGATCCCAAAACAGTTGGCCGATGAGTCACGCTCGATTTGTGCTGGAGTTATGGAGAAGGTGCTGGTGAAGGTGGCCTTCCGCAATCCGGGCCTCAACCTCACCAACGTCCTCAGGAAGCTGCCGATGGACGCTGATCTTGACGCACTTAAGGCCCTCGTAGCACCCATCGTCGACAGGGTGAACGAGGTCAAAAGGGTTGACGGCGGTCGCATAGATTAGGCCGTCCGTTTTCTTCTTTTCTTGTCGTTGCCAGTCATGTCACGGGGACACTTTATTAGAGGCAGGACAAGTTATTCTTGTAATATAACTCTATCTTAGGCAACAAATAGCCGTGTTACTTCCTTTACTCGACTCTTGGCTTTGTATGGTCCTGCCCTATGCTTTCTAGGGAAACTTGCCGGTGCAGGTACCCTTGCCGCGAGCGCCGAGTGCGGAACTTCAGCAGCCTGCTAGCGGGGTCGCTACCGACAAGCAACCTTGTCACAAGTAGTTGCCGCTCACTTAAGTTGTTGAGCGGACTCGAAACAAAGTAAGGGCGCTAGCGGCTCACTTAAGTTGCTGAGCGGACTCGAAGCAAAGTAAGGGCGCTAGCAGCTCACTTAAGTTGTTGAGCGGACTCGAAACAAAGTAAGGGCGCTAGCGGCTCACTTAAGTTGCTGAGCGGACTCGAAGCAAAGTAAGGGCGCTAGCAGCTCACTTAAGTTGTTGAGCGGACTCGAAACGGAGTAAGGGCGCAGCTAGCTGTGAATTGGTTCCTCCGCGCATAGGTTTTCCATACAAAGCACGGTCGTTCAAGGAAAATAAATCAATAACTGATTGCTCAAGCTTTAGCAACTTAGCTTTTCTGTCGTCTGCTTCCCGGCAAGGAGAAACTCTTTTTTTTTGAACGACCTGGTCCACACCATTATCCTCTCCTTCCCCCCCGGTAAACCTTGTGGGCGAGGGAACCTTCCTTCTTTTGAGAAAGAGACAGAGAAATAAAACAATGATAAGGAGCCTTGGGCTCGTTATCGCTTACCGGGGTCTTGTGCTGCACAAAATGTCAGATAATATATGCGAAAAAGGATCTTAGCATAAGGAAACTGACAAGATGTGCAGGGCACATGAACTTTACTAGTGCACGGGGTCTGCGCCCGGCTCTGTACAAAGGATTACATGCAACAGCGGCAAGACTTGTACAGAAAGGTGGTTGCCAGACAGGGTCCGACAATCGTGCCTTATGGGTAAAACTTACGAAGATGCTCAATGTTCCAGGAGTTGCTCACCGGAATGCCATCTTCGGTCTCAAGGAGGACAGCGCCGGGCCTAGTGACTCGTTTCACCCGATAAGGGCCTTCCCACCTCGGCGTCAACTTGTTGGAATTCTTGGCCGACTGAACGCGCCGAAGAACAAGGTCGCCTTCCTCGAGACTCCTGGCATTGACTCTGCGGCTATGGTAGCGGCACAGAGCTTGCTGGTAGCGAGCGGCTTGCGCAGCAGCCTGGAGACGGTCTTCTTCAAGGAGCAGCGCATCATCTTGCCGCAGCTGCTCTTGCTCGAGCTCATCATAAGCGAGCACTCGAGGTGACCCGTATACGAGTTCCATGGGGAGAACTGCCTCCGCTCCATAGACTAGAGCGAAGGGTGTCTGGCCAGTGGCTCGATTTGGCGTCGTCCTGATCGACCAAAGAACCACCGGCGGCTCCTCGATCCAGTTTCTTCCGCACTTGTGTAGCCTGTCGAAAGTTCTGGTCTTGAGGCCTCGCAGCACTTCAGCGTTTGCCCTCTCCGCTTGACCGTTGCTTCTCGGATGAGCAACAGAAGCGAAGCAGACCTTGGCGCCAAGATCTCGGACGTACTGCATGAAGGTGCGGCTCGTAAATTGCGTGTCGTTGTCGGTGATGATCCTGTTCGGGATCCCAAAACGACAAACAATTGACCTGAAGAACTTGACTGCTGACTGTGCTGTCACCTTCCTCACTGGTTCCACTTCCGGCCACTTTGTGAACTTGTCGATTGCAACGTACAAGAACTCAAAGCCCCCGACAGCTCGGGGGAAAGGGCCGAGGATGTCGAGCCCCCAGACCGAAAATGGCCACGATAAAGGGATCGTCTGGAGAGCTTGAGCTGGCTGGTGTATCTGTTTGGAATGGAACTGGCACACTTCACACTTGGTTACTTGTGCAGTTGCATCCTGGAGGGCTGTCGGCCAGAAGAAGCCTTGTCGGAACACTTTGCCGACAAGTGCTCTTGCGCCAATGTGGTGACCACATATGCCTCCATGTATTTCTGCCAACAGCTGTTGCCCATCTTCCCGGCGAATGCACTTCAATTTCACACCGTTGAGTCTTATTCTGTACAGTGTGCTGTCGACAAACTTGTACATACTTGACTGCTGGGCTACCTTTTCAGCTTCTTCTTGCTCTTCGGGAAGCTCTCCTGTCTGGAGGAAACGGACAATCTGCTGCACCCATGCTGGAGCTTGCGGCTCGACAACAAGGACTAAAGGCATATCTGTTGCTGCGGGAACATCCGCTTCTACGGCAAGAACTTGTGGTTCTGCCGGAGCGTGATATTCCCCGGCAAGCTTGCCGGAGCAAAACTTGTCGGGAGCGTTTGCTTCGACGGAACAAACCATAAGGTTTGCCGGAGCAGACTGCCCCTCAGCATTGTTGGCGTTGTTCTTGGGGACTTTCTTGGCGGCGGCTTCGGGGTGCTCTGCCGGAAAGTAGTCACCAAAAACCAACTTCCTCTTCTTATTCTGTCCAGTTGATGGTGTCACGGAAGGTTGAGTTAGCTTGAGCACAAAGATCCCTGGTTCCACAGGCAACTTTAGTGCAGCGCATTTTGACAGGCCATCAGCAATGTCATTCTGAGTTCTTGGGATATGCTCCATTTGCAGGCCGTCAAAGTGCTCTTCTAGCTTCCTCACTTCATCAACATATGCTTCCATCAACGGGCTCTGGTAGTCCTTGTTCACTTGGAGGACGACAAGCTGCGAGTCACCCCTGATAATGAGCTTCTTGATCCCAAGGTCGGCTGCTATTCTGAGACCAGCAAGCAATCCTTCATACTCTGCAGTATTGTTGGTTGCTTGCTCTTTGGGAAAGTGCATCTGGACTATGTACTTGAGGTGCTCTCCGGTGGGTGCGATAAGCAGCACGCCAGCACCGGCGCCTTGCAGCGAGAAGGCACCATCAAAGTACATCAGCCACTCTTTGCTTGTCTCCTTGACGGGAATGCTCGTCTCTGGAACTTCTTCGTCTGGAGTTGGCGTCCACTCTGCTATGAACTCTGCCAATGCCCTGCTTTGGATAGTTGCAGTGCTCTCAAACTTGAGGCCAAAGCTTGACAGTTCCAAGGCCCACTCGACAATCCTGCCTGTTGCTTCTGGGTTCTGCAGTATCCTTTTTAGCGGAAAGCGAGTGGCGACTGTGATCTCGTGTGCCTGGAAGTAATGGCGCAGCTTTCTCGAGGCCATGAGAAGGCCGAAAAGCAGTTTTTGCACACCAGAGTACCTCGACCTAGCCCCCTGGAGAAGGGAGCTGACAAAGTAAACTGGGCGCTGCACCATCTTCTTCTACACGTCCTTGCACATCTGCGCAGATTCATCTTCGTCGGGACCAGAGTTTGCCGGACCAGAGCTCGCCGGACCAGAGCTTGTCGGAGAAGCCCCCTGCTTGTCACTGGATTCACTTGCTGCGGTTGCTGGCTCATCGTCTGCCTCTCTCTCCGCTACTAACGCAGCACTAACCACTTGATTGGTTGCCGCTAGGTACAGCAGCAACTTTTCTTGTGGCTTAGGTGCGACAAGTATTGGAGTGGAGGACAGGTACCTCTTCAAATCCTGCAGCGCAGCCTCCGCTTCCGGAGTCCATTTCATTGGACCTGCCTTTTTCAATATTTTGGAAAATGGCAAGGCGTGCTCAGCAGACTTAGAGATAAACCTGCTGAGAGCAGCCACGCAACCGGCAAGCCTTCGCACATCCTTGACGCGCTTCGGTGCTTCAATCTGCTCGATGGCCTTAATCTTGTCGGGGTTGGCTTCAATTCCCCGCTGAGACACAAAGAACCCGAGAAGCTTGCCGGAAGGGACTCCAAACACGCACTTCTCGGGGTTGAGCTTGAGGCTGATCTTGCGCAGATTTGTAAAAGTTTCTTCTAAATCTTGGATCAGGGTAGCCTTGTCCTTGCTCTTGACCACTATATCATCCATGTAGGCTTCCACATTCCTGTGTATCTGTGGCTCAAAGGCGACGTGGACTACTCTTGCAAATGTTGAACCAGCATTCTTCAACCCAAAGGGCATTCATACAAAACAGTATGTGCCACAAGGGGTGATAAATGCGGTTTTCTCCTCATCCTCTTCTGCCATGAAGATTTGATGGTATCCTGAATATGCATCAAGAAATGAAAGCAAATCACATCCAGCTGTGGAGTCAACAATCTGGTCAATGCGCGGCAAGGGAAATGGATCTTTGGGACAAGCTTTTTTGACATCAGTGAAGTCTATACAAAGCCTCCATTTCCCGTTCGCCTTGCGCACGACTACAGGATTGGCCAGCCACGTGGGATGGAGCACTCCTCTAACAAGGCCTGCTGCTTCCAATTTCCTGATTTCTTCTGCAATGAACTCTTGGCGCTCCACCGCTTGCTTCCTGACTCTCTGCTTGACGGGCCGCGCATGAGGACAGACAGCAAGGTGGTGCTCGATTACTCTCCTGGGAACACCGGGGATATCAGACGGTTGCCATGCAAACACGTCGACATTCGCCCGCAGGAAAGCAACAAGCACGCTTTCCTATTTGGGGTCAAGCGTGGCACTGATGGTGAAGGTAGCACCAGTGCCGTCCTCCTTGGCGGACACCTTCTTGGTCTCGGGTGGAGCTGCCATCGTCTTCTTGCACTTGCCGGTGGAGCTCGATGGAGCGTCCTCGACGGTAGCGTAGCACTCTGAAGAGGTGCGCTTGCCGGAGTGGGCATCAGAGCTCTTGCCGACTTGGCCTTCTTCTTCTCCCCGGGAGCTTCAGCGGCAAGTGTGTGGTGATCAGCTGCGGCTGCTGCTTCCCGGTAGATCTTGTTGGCGCAGATAAGGGCATCCTTCTTGTCGCCGGGGACAGAGATGACACTTATCGGGCCTGGCATTTTGAGCACGTTGTATGCATAGTGAGAGGCTGCCATAAACTTGGCGAGTGCAGGACGGCCAAGGATCCCATTGTAGGGCAATGGAAAATCGGCAACGTCAAATGTGACCCTTTCAGTTCTGAAATTCAGCTCGCTGCCAAACGTGACCGGCAGCGTGATCTTCCCTTTCGGCTTGCTCCTTCCCGGGTTGATTCCTTGGAATGTGCCGGTCTCTTCGAGCTCGCTGTCAGGGATCTGAAGTTTGTGAAGGACCGCGGAGGAGATGAGATTCAAGCCGGCCCCGCTGTCAACTAGCATCTTTGTGACCTTGAGGTTGCGGATAGTTGGTGAGACCAACATCGGCAAGCACCCGACCGCAGTTACGCGATCAGGGTGATCCCCAATGTCGAATATGATAGGCGTGCTGGACCATTTCAGGGGCTTGCGTGACTCTATGGATGGCTCTGCTGCATTCACTTCCCGCATCCACTGTTTGAGCTGGCGGTGCGAAGTATGCAGAGAGGCGCCACCGTCAATGCACAAGACCTCTGTGGCTTTCTGAAATTCCTGCTCATCGGCCTCATCATCATCCATGTCTTCGTCATTGTCGTCATCTTCATCCTTGTCGCGGCCGCGGGGAGGTCTGTCTCCTTGCCGCTGCTTGGCCTTGCCGCGGTGTCCCCCCCGGCCCGGGCGTATCTTGCCGGATTCACCAGTTCTTTCCTGGGCCTTCTCTTTGTCGCGTCGCTCGTATTCAGCCTTCTGCTGCTCAGCAAGCTGTTCGACCTTTTTGCAGTTCTGGAGATCGTGACCCTTGGTGCGGTGAATCTTGCAATACTGCCTGCCGGAGCTGTCCTGCTTGTCGGCGGCCGCCACAGGACGGGCCTCCTTGTCGGAGCCACCAGCCTTAGCTTCCTTGGCGCCACCTCCATTGTCGGTCTGCTCAACAGCTAACACTTCCTTACCCTTATTCCTTCTGTAGTTCCGCCGCCGGCCTTTCCTCGCCGGGGCGGCATCCTCACTGTCAGATCCTCCTGCTCCTGTACTCTCTCCGGGGAGCCTCCTCCCCTCTTCAGCGCGTGCACACTTGTCAGCCAGGGCATAAAGCTCGCTGACGTCTCTGATCTTACACATCGCCATATCCTCCCTCATCCTTCAATTTCGCACGTTCTGATGGAACGCGCTAATGATCGCGGCGGGGTGGACGTCTGGGATGTTGTGCTGTACACGGTTGAATCTTTGAATGTACTTGCGCAGTGGCTCTCCTTCCTTCTGGGCGAGTAGATGAAGATCGCTCTCTTAGCCATGTGGCTTGTGGCCGCCTGTAAAGGCGCCGACAAACTGATGGCACAGATCAGCCCAGGAAGATATGGAGTTGTCCGGCAAGTGCATGAGCCAGGATCTGACATTGGGCTTGAGCACCAGCGGGAAGTAGTTGGCAAGGATCTTGTCATCTCGTCCCCCGGCAGCTTGCACTGCAATGGTGTAGATGCTGAGGAACTCCGACGGATGCGTCTTGCCGTCGTACTTCTCCGGCACGTCTGGCTTGAAATTTTTTGTGCTGGGCCACTGGACTTGCCGCAGCTCACGGGTGAACGCAGGACAACCTACTGCATACGGTAGATCGCCTGGTTCCCCTGGCGCATGCATGTCAACAGAGAGCCCAGCGCGCTTGTCGGATTGACGTCGCGCTTCTCTTCGGCGCTCGATGCGGGTTCTAGCGTCTTCTTTTTGCCGTTCATGGAGAACTTGACGCTGGTCGCGACGAGCTCGTGGGTCCGACGACGCGGTGGAGCCGCTGTTGGGGTGGACCCGGCGAATCGGCGATTTTGGCCTTCGTAGTGGAGAGTGCATGAAGGACCGCGGAGGAGATCAGATTCAAGCCGGCCCCGCTGTCAACTAGCATCTTTGTGACCTTGAGGTTGCGGATAGTTGGTGAGACCAACATCGGCAAGCACCCGACCGCAGTTACGCGATCAGGGTGATCCCCAATGTCGAATATGATAGGCGTGCTGGACCATTTCAGGGGCTTGCGTGACTCTATGGATGGCTCTGCTGCATTCACTTCCCGCATCCACTGTTTGAGCTGGCGGTGCGAAGTATGCAGAGAGGCGCCACCGTCAATGCACAAGACCTCTGTGGCTTTCTGAAATTCCTGCTCATCGGCCTCATCATCATCCACGTCTTCATCATTGTCGTCATCTTCATCCTTGTCGCGGCCGCGGGGAGGTCTGTCTCCTTGCCGCTGCTTGGCCTTGCCGCGGTGTCCCCCCCGGCCGGGGCGTTTCTTGCCGGATTCACCAGTTCTTTCCTGGGCCTTCTCTTTGTCGCGTCGCTCGTATTCAGCCTTCTGCTGCTCAGCAAGCTGTTCGACCTTTTTGCAGTTCTGGAGATCGTGACCCTTGGTGCGGTGAATCTTGCAATACTGCCTGCCGGAGCTGTCCTGCTTGTCGGCGGCCGCCACAGGACGGGCCTCCTTGTCGGAGCCACCAGCCTTAGCTTCCTTGGCGCCACCTCCATTGTCGGTCTGCTCAACAGCTAACACTTCCTTACCCTTATTCCTTCTGTAGTTCCGCCGCCGGCCTTTCCTCGCCCGGGCGGCATCCTCACTGTCAGATCCTCCTGCTCCTGTACTCTCTCCGGGGAGCCTCCTCCCCTCTTCAGCGCGTGCACACTTGTCAGCCAGGGCATAAAGCTCGCTGACGTCTCTGATCTTACACATCGCCATATCCTCCCTCATACTTCAATTTCGCACGTTCTGATGGAACGCGCTAATGATCGTGGCGGGGTGGACGTCTGGGATGTTGTGCTGTACACGGCTGAATCTTTGAATGTACTTGCGCAGTGGCTCTCCTTCCTTCTGGGCGAGCAGATGAAGATCGCTCTCTTAGCCATGTGGCTTGTGGCCGCCTGTAAAGGCGCCGACAAACTGATGGCACAGATCAGCCCAGGAAGATATGGAGTTGTCCGGCAAGTGCATGAGCCAGGATCTGACATTGGGCTTGAGCACCAGCGGGAAGTAGTTGGCAAGGATCTTGTCATCTCGTCCCCCGGCAGCTTGCACTGCAATGGTGTAGATGCTGAGGAACTCCGACGGATGCGTCTTGCCGTCGTACTTCTCCGGCACGTCTGGCTTGAAATTTTTTGTGCTGGGCCACTGGACTTGCCGCAGCTCACGGGTGAACGCAGGACAACCTACTGCATACGGTAGATCGCCTGGTTCCCCTGGCGCATGCATGTCAACAGAGAGCCCAGCGCGCTTGTCGGATTGACGTCGCGCTTCTCTTCGGCGCTCGATGCGGGTTCGAGCGTCTTCTTTTTGCCGTTCATGGAGAACTTGACGCTGGTCGCGACGAGCTCGTGGGTCCGACGACGCGGTGGAGCCGTTGTTGGGGTGGACCCGGCAAATCGGCGATTTTGGCCTTCGTAGTGGAGAGTGCATGGAAGTCGCACCTCCCTCAGTCTTGTTGCCATCGGCTCGCGTCTGGTTGTCCTGCCGCGGCAGCGAGGTGCTTGGTTGCCGTGCAGTGTCGCCGTTAGCGAAGCCGATGAGGCTCTGGATAGTGGCCCTCCATTCGTCGGTCTTGTCCGCCGTCGGAGGATAGTCCAGGAGCAGCTGGGCCCGCGCCAAGGCTTCTGCTGGGGTGGTGGGCGGCAGAGGTGAACGGTGCAAGGAGAGGGGCGTGCTCGGACTCCTAACCAAGTTAGAAGGAGCAGCGTCCCGTCCCGGCGACCATACCTCGCTGGGGCCAGCATGCTGGCGTGCATGCTGGTCTTGAGCGCCGCGCGAACCACCAGCTTGATCTTGGGTCAGCGGACGTATGGCACTGCGAACGCTATGACGCTGCTGGTCCCGCGCCTCTTGAGAGAGACGCGGAGCGCGCATGGACGCCGAGGTCTGTGCCGCCTTGTCCTTGGACTTGGCAGCGCTGTGGGCACCCTCGTCGACGCCCATTCCTCCGCCGGCGTCCACTCCACCATCCGTTTGCTCCGGAGGCGGTGGAAGCGACGCGGACGAAACAACTGCCTCCGAATTCTTCTTCTTCGGTGGCATGTCGATAAAGACGATGAAGATCTAGTTTGCGTGCACGCCGGATCGGGTTCGCATGATCTCGACGCCCCCTACCTGGCGCGCCAGAGATGTCGGGGGCGATGCTGATTCCCGCCAACACCTATGGGGACAGGGCCCCTTTTCGGTTCGGTGGGGGCGGAGAGCGCACAAAGAGCAGATCGAGGCAGTGCACGCGGGGAGATTTTTTACCCAGCTTCAGGCTGCACGGATGCGTAAAACCCTACTGCTGCTTGTTTGTGTATATTGGATTCTTGCTCAGGAGCGATGGACGCTACCAGACTGAGCGTAAGAGTGTTTCTGGTGTTGAACGAGCCGAGCTAGCCGAGCCTCTGAACTCTCCGACCCTCCGGAACCCTTTCTACGTTGCGCTTGGGCCTCCTTTTATACTCAAGGGGTCATCGACAGGGGGCACCGTAGACAAGAAGGGTAAAAATGGAAAAGGATGTGGTAGGTGCAGCTACCGCTACTGTGGATACAGTGCACCCTACCTAACTCTGACGGCAGGGGACAAGGGCATTAAATGCCTGCCTGAGTCTCCTAAACAGTACAAAAGGTGACCGTTAGGAGTGCCACCGTTTGCCACGATGGGCTTCTCTTCATCTCCGCTTGCCACCACGTACCCCTAGCTGCACGGCCTCCCGCCACATGCGCTCTGGGAGAGTCCCAGAGCGACACGTTAGCAAGTGAGCTGGAGCGCGGGCACGCAGTGGGGGTTTCCCGCGGCAAGCTCCTTGCCGCGGCCGTCATCTTGTCGCGTCCGGAAGCTTGTCGCTCGCCGGATCTTGCCGGGACGCAGGGCCGTCGCGGCAAGCTTTCTTGGTATGTCTTGAGTGGCCTTCCCGACAAGCTCCTCTTGCCGGGGTCTTGTCTCTTCCCGGCAAGCTCCTCTTGCCGGGGCCTTGGTTGGCCTTCTCGGCAAGCTCCTCTTACCGGGGCCTCGGTTGGCCTTCCCGGCAAGCTCCTCTTACCAGGGCCTTGGTTTGAGTACTTTGTTCTTGAATGGTCTTCAAGGGAACCACGGAGGGTCCTGGCGGTCACCCGGCAAGCCCTGCCGCGGGGCGCTGCAACTGCCCGTGCATGAGTTCGGGGTAATAGGGTACCCCTACTCTAGTACACCGACAAGTTTCCATCCCTAAGGGTGCATATCTGGTTCGAGTTGGCAATTTGGGTGGTATTTACCACATTCACCGATTAAATATGGGGGGGGGGGGAATTTCTTTTGCCCTCCCGTGTTCGGTGATCTGGGCTCTTCATCGTGATCGTCGCTTTCAGACCCCTCTTCGTCTTTGGCGCCTGCCTTGCTGGCTTGTTTGAAGACCCAACATTCTCTGTTGGTATGGGTGGCTGGCGTTCCTGGGGTGCCATGAATTTGGCATTGGCGATCGAGTATGCAGTCCAGACTGGATGGACCCGGATTTTTATTTTTGGGTGGCCCGTTCCGCTGACCGGACTTTGAGCCCCTGAACCCGGCATTAACTGCCGTATTTTCAGCGTTTTCACCATATTTGCGGCGCTTGTGTTTGTTGCGTCGTGGTTTGCCATTGCTATTACTGGCTTCTAATATGCCAGGTTTGCTTGCTGTATTGGTACTACGAGCCAACCAGCTATCTTCGCCCACACAAAAGCGGGTCATAAGTGTCGTGAGGGCTGCCATGGACTTTGGCTTCTCTTGGCCGAGGTGCTGGGCGAGCCATTCGTCATGGATATTATGCTTAAATGCCGCTAAGGCCTCTACAACCGGACAGTCGACAATTTGGTTCTTCTTGGTTAGGAACCGGGTCCAGAATTTTCTGGCCGATTCCCCTGGCTGCTGAGCTATATGACTTAAATCATCAGCGTCCGGTGGTCGCACATAAGTTCCGTGGAAATTGTCCAGGAATGCCTCTGCCAGGTTCTCCCAACTTCCGATGGAGTTTGCCGGCAAGCTATTGAGCCAATGCCGATCCGGCCCTTTGAGTTTTAGCGGGAGATATTTGATGGCATGTAGGTCATCCCCGCGGGCCATGTGAATGTGGAGTACGAAGTCTTCTATCCATACCGCGGGGTCTATGGTACCATTGTATGATTCAATGTTTATGGGTTTAAACCCTTCTGGGAATTCGTGATCCATTACTTCATCAGTGAAGCATAAGGGGTGTGCGGGGCCTCTGTGCCGGTCTATATCACGACGCGGTTCATACGAGTCTTGTCTGCCGTGTTCGGCTCGGCCGGATTTGCTTTGAGTGTATCCGGCGTGACGATCATCGTCGCGTGTTGGTGCGTGCCCCCGTGATCCATACATCGATCTTGCATGTTTTGCCTTGTTTTACAATATGTCTCGCAGGTCCTGCGTGTTGCCCCGGGCCTTGGTATTTTTATTTGATTGGCGGCGGGGTGCTGGCTAGACTTCGGGCTGAAATGCCTCTATGTCTCGGCCACGAGGTGGCCCGTCAGCCGCATCATATGCTGGTGATGTAGGTTTCAATGCTTCCTCCTAAAGGTGAGGTAGCAACCTGCGCTTTGGGTAACTCTTGGAGGGGCGCTCAAGTTCGTATTCCTCGGCCGCAAGGACTTCGGTCCATCTGTCTGCTAGCAAATCTTGATCAGCTTAAAGCTGTTGTAGCTTTTTCTTCAAGCTATTTTCTATGGCCATAAGCCGACGCTTGAAGTGCTCCTGTTCGACGGGATCCTCAGGCACGATAAATTCTTCATCGCCGAGGCTCACCTCGTCTTCGGAGAGAGGCATGTAATTGTCCTCCTCCGATTCTCCATCTGCTGCCCGCTCTGGTGGGCTAGCTTGTTCACCCTCCCGCTCAAAATCGTGCTGGAGGGGATTGTTGTCGTCTTCGGCACTATCCGGATTGTTATTGTATCTTGTGCCGGTATCACTACTTTTGCAATGGCGGGACTTAGAGCGGCGCCGCTGAGGACGACGCTTGGTTTGCTTCTTGGAGGGGTCGTCCTCCGCTGTCTCGTCGCCATTGCCTTCTTTGGGGGTGTCCACCATGTATATATCATATGATGAGGTGGTGGTCCAGCGCCCTGTGGGCGGTGCTTCCTGTTCGTCTCCTGCATCGTCGTCCATACCGTCGATGTCTTCGGAGTCGAAGTCAAGCATGTCGGTTAAATCGTCGACAGTGGCTACTAAGTGGGTCGTGGGTGGGGAGCGAATTTCTTCGTCGTCCGCATCCCATTCTAGCCGGACATAGTTCGGCCAAGGTTCTCGTGACAAGGAGAGAGACCTTAATGAATTTAGCATGTCGCCGAAAGGTGAGTGCTGAAAGATGTCCATGGAGGTGAACTCCATGATCGGCGCCCAATCAGATTCGATAGGCACGGACGCAGGTGGCTCGGAGTCCGTGGCTGGAGACGAATCTAGTGGTTCGGCAACATGTCTCTCGTAAGGGGTGAAGTCAGTATCCGGCTCCATCGCCACTGAGAGTGCAGCCTCCATGGCGGGGTCTATCCCCCCATCCTCGGCTGGCGCAATTTGCACCGGATTGAGGGCCGGAGTAGTTGCAGGTGTGATCTCCCGAACACTGTCCGATGGCAGAGTTATGTCATGCTCGTCGTGATTGTGCGGCGCACCTGACATGGGCTCGAATCCGTCAAAGATCAAGTCTCCGCGGATGTCGGCAGTGTAGTTTAAGTTTCCGAACCTGACCTAATGGCCGGGGGCGTAGCTCTTGATTTGCTCCAGATGGCCAAGCGAGTTGGCCCGTAGTGCGAAGCCGCCGAATATGAAGATCTGTCCGGGGAGGAAAACCTCACCCTGGACTGCATCGTTACTAATGATCCAAGGAGCCATCAAGCCTTATGGTGATGGCACAATGGAACTCTCAATGAAAGCACCAATGTCGGTGTCAAAACCGGCGAATCTCGGGTAGGGGGTCCCGAACTGTGCGTCTAAGGCGGATGGTAAAAGGAGGTGGCGGACACGATGTTTACCCAGGTTCGGGCCCTCCTGATGGAGGTAATACCCTACGTCCTGCTTGATTGATCTTGATGATATGAGTATTACAAGAGTTGATCTACCACGAGGTCATAGAGGCTAAACCCTACAAGCTAGCCTATGGTATTATTGTCATTGTCCTATGGACTAAACCCTCCGGTTTATATAGACACCGGAGGGGGCTAGGGTTACACAGAGTCGGTCACACGGGAGGAGATCTACATATCCGTATTGCCAAGCTTGCCTTCCACGCCAAGGAGAGTCCCATCCGAACACGGGACAAATTCTTCAATCTTCTATCTTCATAGTCCAACAGTCCAGCTGTCCGGAGACCCCCTAATCCAGGACTCCCTCAACGACGAAGACATATCAAGACCACCAAGGGAGAGTGAAACTACACGTAAAAGACTGATGTACATATTGATTAAAGATATAAATTGTATCCAAATATTAGGATGGGATCGTGATATTTGCAATTCGCATAAGGAACGGTCATTGATCCATCAGATATCTAGATTCTATCCAATTTGAGCATGTCTATGCTATTATTCGACATAATTGATCCACATAGTTAGTATTTTGAACTCCAAACATGTAGCGATCCGACCTCATATGGTCAAATCTCTGTGTATAAGTGTCATCCCTGGATCGGTAATGCTGACACACATAGTACTCGAGGATTTATAGAAGAGTGCAATCACACACCTATTACATCGAATGTCTCAAAGAGAGTACTTATTACAATAATATGGCTGAAGGCCATCTAAATAAGATATCCGCTGAAGCTTCGAGGTAAATGAGTCTATCAACTCCAACAACATAGCTGAGTGCACGGCAACGACCTAGCGCACCTTACTTTTCGTCTGAAAACTCTGCAACATAATACGTTGCAGCCTGTGTAGGTCAGCACATGAAATATGCTGGCAAAATAACACTATAGAGCAATGAACATGTAACAACTATAACTACATGCATATTTGGCTGGTGGAGGCTCTATGGTTATTTTTGCAGAAAGCTAGTTTTTCCCTACAACAATGGAATAGATTTTATTTAACTACAAAGTTTGTTGAAAACATTGAGAAGGTTCCTCCAACTCAATCCCAAATTAATAATCATCAACCCAACAAATTAATTAAATAGAGTGACAAGATCAAATCAATAATTCAAGTACCAGATACTCAAGATGTCCATAACCGGGGCACGACTAACAATGATTAGTTTATACACTCTACAGAGGTTTACGCACTTTTCCCCACAAGACTCGATCTCCTCCATTGGATTTCTCGCACTACACGGTGTTTGGGAAACGGATGACTGAGACACAGTCTTTCAAAAGCATTAGCTCTTTACTCTGGGTAGACAGTACCACCTACATACCCTACATCTGCTAGCCTACCACTGAAAGAGGTCACACAACATACTCAACTATGCCGGAGCCCATAATGGCTTGTGGCTGCACACGGAAGTTTCCAGCATGAATAATCTTATGATCCCTTTGAGCCTGGGTGGCAAACCGTAGGATGATCACACGGGTACTCCGGGATATCGTAGGACAACACTAGATTGCTCCAGGTGCCCAGACAACCACTGGGTGCTCCAGGGTGCCTCAACCAATCCACCCAAATGTGTATTAAAGTAGCCACCTTAAGTTCAACCATTAATTTAAACTCTCACATCTATCATGGATCTCTCAAACCCAAACCACGTCTACTAGCATAGCGTAGCAAAATAAGCATAACATAGAAGTGACTCCCAGGGTTTAAAATAAATGCAATAGGTTCTACCTCATCAACTACTTCCCAATACCCACAAGTATTCAAGTCCTAACCATGCAGTGTTTGAGGACTGAAACTAATGCATAGAAATTGGGTAATAAGGGGTGTGATCAAAGTGTTACTTGCCTTGCTGACGACCTGAAAACCCTAGTGACTCGTAGTAGCACACTCCGCACTCCAGAAACTCTATCGTGAACAAACAGTAGCATACATAAGCACTCAAGCATAAGATGCAAGGGTAAAATTCAAATGAAAAGGATCCAAACTGAAAGTTCAACTGAAGAGCTTCGATTTGCAAAAAGAATCAACCAAATCGGAGCAACGAAACTCAAACTGCGATCAAAAGAAGTTCTAATTCAAATATGCTTGAAACCAAATTTTACATTGTCAAAACAATGTTCAAGTTGATTATCTGGAAAGAGGGGAACAAGACGAAGATTTTGGCATTGGTTTCACTGGATTTGGACAAACGAGCAAAAAGTTGCGAGAGTTTGAAGATCAGGGACTAATCTGTGATAAAAGAAATGGCGGATAGCTCCCTGGCCGAAAAAATGAAAAGAAAACCCTATCGAACGAGCATTCGCTAACAGAACCAAACGAATGAACGTGTTCGTTAAAATGAACTAAACAGAGAACGCTCGCTACTTAGAGCCAATCGGAAATAACCAAGAAAAACCAAGAAAACCAAAATAAATCGACAAAACCTTAAAAAAACCGATCTAGATTTTTGCCTAAAACCCGGCGGGTCGGCGGTGGGTTTTCCGGCGAGACGGCGAGGCGGCGGCTCTGGTGGATAGGGGCGTGGGGCTGTGGTGCGGCGTCGGGCGTGGCAGTGGCGGAGTGCGGCGACAAGGTGGCGCGGCAGCGGCGACAGCTGGCGGCGGCGGGCAGCGGCACGGCAGCGGCGAGGAGGCGGCGGCTGCGGCGATAGGGTGAGGTGACGAGGAGGGGCAGCGGCGGCTCCGCCTTATAAAGGCCGAGGGGGAGGGTGTGGCTTGCGGGAGGGGGCTCCGGGGCGGCTCGGGAGTCGTGCCTCGGCCGGACTCAGACGGCGGTGGCGGGGTCTCTCCCACGTGAGAGGAAGGCGGGAGCGCTGTGGACCGGCCTGCTCGGCTGGGCCTTCGGCCCAGTCAGGCGGGAACTTTTTTTTTAAATAAAATTTTGCACGAAGAAAATCCTAATAAAATGTAAAAAATTCTATAAAAATACCAGAAACAATTTTCACCGTCTAAACCTAATATTTAGAACAAGGTGAACATTTTTCTGGACTTAAAATGCAATTTTAAAAAATGCATAATTTTCTAATTCAAATAAAATAGCAACTAAAATCCAAATAAAATATAATTTTTTTTTTAAATTTCTCCTCCAATATTCCTCTCTTTTGAAGAAGTCATATTATCTTTTTTAATATTGGAAATAATTGGAGAGAAAAATATTAAAACCAAATTGATCCTCTTTTCAAATTTGAGAAAATTCAAATATGAAAATATGTGAAACCTCCAACTCTCTCCTTGGGTCCTTGAGTTGCTTAAGATTTTTAGGATCACAACCAAAAGGCAAATAAAACATGATATGCATATGATGACCTAAGTATAACAATCCAAATTGAAAATTGGGATGTTAGAAACCTACCCCCCCTTAAGATGAATCTCGCCCTCGAGATTTGGGTTGGCTAGAAAATAGGTGTGGGTGGTCTTTCCAAAGGTCTTCTTCTCGCTCCCAGGTGGCTTCATCCTCGGTATGGTGGCTCCACTGAACGTTGCAAAACTTGATAACCTTGCTGTGTGTAACTCGGCTTGCAAACTCGAGAATCTTGACGGGTTTCTCTTCGTAGGTTAGATCACTCTCCAACTGAATTGCTTCCAGGGGCACTGTATCTCTCAAAGGAATATCGGCCATCTCAGCATGGCACTTCGTTAACAATGAAACGTGAAACTCATCGTGAACTCTTGACAATCCTTTGGGTAACTCCAACTTGTAGGCAACCTCTCCCATACGTTCCAGAACTCGGTATGGTCCTACAAATCTCGAGGCTAACTTTCCCTTAAATCCAAAGCGTTTAACTCCTCGGAGTGGTGACACACGAAGATATGCTCGGTCTCCAATTTCATAGACTACCTCCTTGCCTTTTGTATCGGCATAACTCTTATTCCAGGACTGAGCTACCTTTAGTCTATCTCGAATCAACTTAACCTTCTCTTCAGATTCCTTGATTAAATCTGGTCCAAACAACTGACGGTCTCCGACTTCATCCCACATTAACGGTGTCCTGCACCTCCTTCCATACAAGGCTTCGAAAGGTGCCATCTTCAAACTAGCCTAATAACTGTTGTTGTAGGAGAACTCTGCATAAGGCAAATTTTCATCCCAACTAGATCTATAATCTAGCGCACAAGCTCTCAACATGTCCTCCAGAATCTAATTGACTCTTTCAGTCTATCCATCTGTCTATGGATGAAAGGTTGTACTGAACTCTAGCCTAGTACCCATAGTATGGTGCAGCTGATTCCAAAACTTCGAGGGAAACTGTGTCCCTCTATCTGATACGATGGTCCTCAGAACTCCATGCATACATATGATCCTGGTCATATATATCTTGGCCAACTTCATGCTTGTATATGTGGTTTTCACTTGGATAAAGTGAGCTACCTTGGTCAAGCAATCAACTATTACCCAGAAAGAATCATATCCCGATCGTGTCTTGGGTAATCCGGTGATGAAATCCATGCCAAGCTTGTCCCACTTCCATTCTGGTATTGGCATATGTTGAAGTAATCCTGCTGGCTTCTGATGATCTCCTTTCACTCTCTGACATACATCACATACTGCAACATACTCGGCAATATCCTTCTTCATTCCTGTCCACTAGAAATGTTCCTTCCAATCCAAATACATCTTGGTGTTTCCGGTATGAATCGAGTATGGCGAGTCATGGGCCTCCTAAAGTATTAACTTCCGATCTCCGCATCATTGGGCACAAATACACGATCCTCAAACCCTAAAGTTTCATGCTCATCCTCACGAAATCCCTTGGCTTTTTCGTTGATCATCTTCTCCTTTATTTCAGCGATTTCCTTATCATCATTCTGAGCTTCTCGAATCTTTCCCAATAATGTAGACTGAACCTCCATTGTTGCAACAAAATCTCTTGGAACTATCTCCAAATGAAGTTCCTTTAGATCGTTGACTAACTCCTGCGGTAATCCTCCGCTTACAAGGGTATTGACATAACTCTTTCGGCTCAAAGTGTCTGCTACGACATTGGCCTTTCCTGGATGATAATGCAGCTTCATATCATAATCCTTTATGAGCTCCAACCATCTCCTCTGCCTGAGATTCAAGTCCTTCTACATGAAGATATACTGCAAACTCTTATGATTCGTGTATACATCACAACGATTTCCAATAAGAAAGTGTCTCCAGGTCTTGAGTGCATGCACTACGACTGCTAACTCCAAATCATGCATGGCTTAATTCAACTCATGAGGTCGAAGCTGCCGTGAGGCATATGAAACAACTCTTCCGTCTTGCATAAGTACACCTCCATGTCCTAGGCGAGAAGCATCGCAATACACTTGGAAATCCTTGCGTATATCCGGAAGAATCAGCACAAGGGCTGTAACCAAACATTTCTTCAACTCCTGAAAATTGGCCTCACAATCTTAAGTCCATTTGAACTTGGTGTCCTTCTTCAACAACTCTATCATGGGTTTCGCAATCTTGGATAAATTCTCAATGAACCTCCTATAATATCCTATGAGTCCCAGAAAACTGCGGATCTCTCCAACTGAGGTGGGTGCCAACCACTAAGTGACAGACTGAACCTTGGTAGGGTCTACTACTATACCTTCTCCTGATATAACATGTCCAAGAAATCCAACTTCCATCAACCAAAACTCACACTTGTTGAACTTGACATATAGCTGATGCTCCCTGAGCTTCTCGAGAACTAAGTGCAAGTGTTCCTTGTGTTCCTCTTCATTTTTCGAGTACACCAAAATATCATCAATGAACACCACAACAAACTTATCCAAAAACACCATGAACACCTTGTTCATCATGGTCATGAAATAGGCAGGGGCGTTAGTCAATCCAAAATACATGACCGTGTACTAATATAGCCCGTACCTTGTGGTAAAAGTTGTCTTAGGTATAACCTATTCTCGGATCTTCAACTGGTGGTATCCCGATCAAAGATCGATCTTGGAGAATACTTTATCTCCTAGCAACTGGTCAAACAGATCATTGATCATCGATAGTGGGTACTTGTTCTTGATCGTCACTTCATTCAAAGCTCGATAATCAACAACCATTCTCAAAGATCCATCCTTCTTCTCAACTAAGAGCACTGGGCTCCCCACGGTGATGAACTTGGTCAGATATAACCTTTCTCCAATAACTCCTTAATCTGCTTCTTAATTTCCTCCAGATCATTTGCGGGCATCTGATACATTCTCTTCGATATTAGTCCGGTGCCTGGCAACAACTCTATCAAAAACTCTATGTCTCGATCTGGCGGCATGCCTGGTAATTCCTCTAGAAATACATCCGGGTAATCCTTCACAATAGGCACTTCTTCCTGAACAACTCCCGAGAGAGAATTCACTTGGGTCCTCCATTGTGCATGTCGTGATACATACATGATCCTCTTTCCCTCCGGGGTGGTGAGTAGATTTGACTTACTAGCACAATAGATGTTTCATCCATACTTTGATAGCCAATCCATGCCTAATATTATATCCAATCCTTGGGACTCCAAAATTATTAGGTCAGAGGGGAAAACGTGGCTACCAATGGTCAGGGGTAACCGATCACACCATCGGCTGGCCATATACTCTACTCCTGGCGAGCTTACTAACATGGGTGACCTAAGGGCTAAGGTTGGCAACTTAAACTTGTCCACAAATCCCCTTAATATGTATGTATGTGATGCACCAGTGTCAAAAAGAACGGAGCGGTAAATGACTTAATCAAAATCCTACCGATCACTTCGTCAGGCTGTTCTTCAACCTCCTCCACATTGATGTGGTTCACCTAACCTCTGGTGAAAGGGTTTGGCTTCTTCCCTGAGCTTCCATTGCCATTTCCATTCTTTGCTTCAGGGCATTTAGTGGCGTAGTGTCCAGTCTTCCCGCACTTGAAACAAGTAATGTGACTTAGATCCTTCCTTGCGGGTGTTGCTGGGTTGGAACGGTTCTGTCCGTTGTTTCCTCCGTTCCCATTCCCATTCTTAGAGCCACTTTGGTTATGCGAACTCCCTCCATTATGAGTATGGCCTCCATGGTTATGGGTGTAACCTCCCGAGTTAGGCGTAAAGCGAGGCCTCCGCTGAGCTCCAAAATTGTACTTCCCCTGTCCATACTTCCATTTCCGGCTCTCTATCTATTGCTGCTTACCTTCAATCATAATGGCCCTATCTACCAACTCCTGGTAGTTATTGAATGTTGCCACCATCAACTGCATACTCAGCTCATTATTCAGCCCTTCCATAAAGTTCTGCTGCTTTGCGGCATCTGTGGCTGAGGGAGTCCCGGACTAAGAGGTCCTCCGGCGTCCGGCCTGTTAGCCATGGGCCGGACTGTTGGGCTGTGAAGATACAAAGACCGAAGATTCTACCCGTGTCCGGATAGGGCCTCTCCTTGGCGTGGAAGGCAAGCTTGGCGACCAAATATGAAGATTTCCTTTTCCTGTAACCGACTTTGTGTAACCCTAGATTCCCCGGGTGCCTATATAAATCGGAGGACTAGGTCCATATATAGACAATCATAATCATAGTCATACAGGCTAGACTCCTAGGGTTTAGCCATTACGATCTCGTGGTAGATCAACTCTTGTAATACTCATATTCATCAAGATCAATCAAGTAGGAAGTAGGGTATTACCTCTGTAGAGAGGGCCCGAACCTGGGTAAACATTGTGTCCCCTGCCTCCTGTTACCCTCGACCTTAGACGCATAGTTCGGGACCCCCTACCCAAGATCTGCCGATTTTGACACCAACATTGATTCTTTCATTGAGAGTTCCACTGTGCAGTCGTCAAAAGGGTTGATGGCTCGCCTTGTCGTCAAGGACAATATCACCTCCGGAGGTTCCCTGGCCTCAGGCCAAACCCTTCGGATGGGCGGCTTCGTCATGACCGCCCGTTCGACCCTTAAGCCGACGATGACCTCTCAAGTCATCGAGAATCGTCTCCGCGTTGATTCCGAGTATGCCAAACGGATGGATCCGACGGAGTTATCGTCTTTAAACAAGCTCCTTGATCGCATTGCCGCCTTGGGGGTCATGATAGACTACGATCGGATTGGGCTTAAACCCGACGAGAGAGAAATTGAAACTCCGCCGATCACCCACCTGATAGCGGTAGTCGAGGAGCAAGACAACTCTTCCTCTATGTTGAGGACGAACTATGTTCGGATCTCCGATCCAGAAGAGCCAGACACCTACCGGCAGAAAGACATGCCTTGTCCTCCGAACATAGAATCGGACGATAAGCTCAAAAAATCAGTTGATATCCCGGAGCCCGGACTGCTAAGTCCGGAAGATCTTCAGACTCCGGATCCAAAATTGGGTCAGGGTTCGGATTCAAATCCACCCACCCACCCAGACATAAGCGCTCTATTGAGCATACAACATCAGTCTCAGGAAACGGTCCACAACTTTTGGGCCAGATTCCTCCTTGTCAGAAACAAGATTAAAGACTGCCACGACGAAGACGCGATCTCAGCGTTTTGCAACAATTGCATGGACGAAGGAATCCTCAATGCCATTAACCGCCGTCACATATTACACTTCGCTAACTTGGCAACTATCATACAGAAGTACATCACAATGGAAAGCGTCTGGAAAACTCAGGCAGCCCTTTCCAGAACGAGCCATCTTTCCCAAGAGCGGTGAAGATATCCTCACTAGTAATACCCCAGAACAACACCCCCTAGAAGACGAAGACCTCAAAGTATCGACGGTCTTCGAGACATTCGCTTCAAACAATAGGTGTAAAAGGGCACTCCGCGAACTCGCCGAAGTCTGCCAAATCGCAGCAATAAACCCCTGGAACGACACGGCTATATCTTTTAATGCCGGCGGCGAACCAAAATACAGGACAGCCCGAGCACCAGCCGTCTTGGTCCTTAGCCCAATCGTGGACAGCTTTCGGCTCACCAAGGTTCTCATGGATGGAGGTAGTGGACTAAACCTCATCTATGAGTATGCACTCCATAAAATGGAAATAGACAGGAGCCGCATCGAGCAAAGTAACACGACCTTCCGAGAAATCATTCCCAGTCAGGAGGCATGGTGTGCGGGAAAAATCACACTTGACGTGGTATTCGGCAAGCCGGAGAATTATCAGTCCGAAGAGATAACCTTCCAAGTGGCCCCTTTCAACAACGGATATCACGCCCTCTTGGGGCGAGATGCATTTACACGCTTCCAAGCTGTACCTCATTACGGATACATGAAGCTTAAGATGCCTTGGCCCAATGACATAATCACTCTCGCCAGTGATCCGGACATAGTACTCCACATCGAAAATAAAACCGCATCTCTGGCCCTCGAGGCATTATCTGAAGCCCTCACAGCCAAAGAATTAACAACACTGCGCTCCACGGTGGACAGGGACGATGTGATCCTAGAAAACGACCCAAATCCACCTCCTTCAAACCGGCAGAAGAAATAGTCAAATTCCAAGTCTGTCCAACGGACCCCAAGAAGACAACATCTATTGGAGCACAACTAGACCCAATGGTCGATGCCACGCTACGAGAGTTCCTGCGCGAGAACTGGGATATATTCTCCTAGGACCCTTCTGATATGCCAGGAATCCCACGCAAGTTGGCTGAACACAACCTCAATATATTGAAGGATTATAAACCGGTCAAGCAAACACTATGGCGCTTTTCTGAACCCAAACGTCAAGCTATGGGAGAGGAGCTAGCCAAACTAATCGAGGCTAGATTCATTAGATAAATAAAACACCCAGACTAGCTGGAAAACCTGGTGATGGTGCCAAAGAAAGACAAATCCTGGCGCCTATACATCGATTTCAAAGACCTCAATAAGGCTTGCCCCAAGGATCCCTTCCCCCTCCCCCACATCGACCAGATCAATGATGCTATCGCAGGACATGACACATTGTGTTTCCTCGATGCATATTCCGGATACCATCAAATTAAAATGAAGGAGTCCGATCAAGCCGCATCCACATTCATTACCCCATATGGGCCATTCTGCTTCAACACCATGCCCTTCGGGCTCAAAAACACTAGTGCCACCTACCAACGCATGATTCAAACATGCCTGGAGAAACAGATCGGCAAGATAGTTGAAGCATATGTGGACGACGTTGTCATCAAAACTAGACACGTTGAAACACTCATAGATGATTTACGTCTCACATTCAACAACCTCCGTGCATATGACATCAAGCTCAATCCAGAAAAGTGTGTTTTCGGCGTCCCCGTGGGAAAACTACTAGGTTTCATCGTTTCCAATAGAGGAATTGAAGCAAATCCAGCCAAATCCGAGCTTTGTCACAATTGGCTATGCCAACGGACCTTAAACAGGTCCAAAAACTCACCAGTTGCATGGCAGCTTTAAGCCGCTTTATCTCTAAACTGGGAGAAAAGGCATTGCCACTCTATCGCCTTCTGCGGTGCACCAATCACTTCAAGTGGACGGATGCGGCAACGGCTGGACTGTAAGAAATAAAAACCCTTCTAGCAAGCAACACAATCCTGGCCGCGCCTAATGTCGGCGAACCTATGTTATTATACATAGCGGCAACACACCAGGTGGTGAGTGCCGTGCTCGTCGTTGAGCGAGAGCAAGACGGACACAAATTCCCGCTTCAGAAGCTGTTATACTACGTATCCACTGTCCTCACACCATGCAAATCCCGGTACCCTCATTATCAAAACATAGCATACGCGGTCTTCATGGCATCCCGAAAGCTATGCCACTACTTCCATGAGTGTTCTATCAAAGTGGCCTCTAAAGTACCACGCAATGACATAAAAAACAACTGCGATGCCACGGGCCGGATTACCAAATGGGCCATTGAGCTCCTTCCATTTGACATAACATACAAACCGCGTCGAGCCATTAAATACCAAGTACTGGCTGACTTCGTCGCCAAATGGATAGAGGCTGAACTCCCTAAAGAGTACGGCACATATTCCAACTGGGTTATGTATTTTGATGGTTCCAAAATGCTGGTAGGGCTAGGAGCGGGCGTCGTTTTAACGTCCCCCACTGGAGACATCGTCCAATATGTACTCCAAATTTTATACACAGACTCCAACAACGCAGCCGAATATGAGGCCTTATTTCGTGGCCTTCGGATGACCGTCTCCATGGGCATACAACGCCTGGAAGTGCGCAGGGACTCAAACCTCGCAATATCACAAATAAATGGAGACTTTGATGCCGAAGATCCGAAGATGGCAGCATATTGTAGTGCCGTCCTAAAAATGTCAGCCTGGTTCGAGGGGCTCGAGTTTCATCACGTGGCCCGAGAAAGCAATCAAGCTGCGGACGTCCTTGCTCGCATCGGTGCCAAGTGCGAGCCCATCCCACCTAACATCTTTCTGGAAAAGCTTTTTAAGCCATTCGTGGTGTGGCAAGGGGAGAGCGGCAACACCAGTACGGATCCGCACACAACCCCAGATTCCGAACACACCGATATCATCGGGGGCTCAGTCACCAAAATAACATCGTCGGCCCATCTCATTATGGCAGTCATTGCCCCATGGACTGAACCCTTCTTGGCCTACCTCAATAGGAAGGAACTCCCTAAGGATCAGAACAAGGCCCGCTGCTTGTCCGGTGTTCGAAGGCCTACAAGGTTCACAACGGAGAGCTCTACAAGAAAAGCGCTACCGGAGTCCTTCAAAGATGTATCTCCGAGGAAGAGGGGCGGCAAATCCTAGCTGAAATTCCCGCCTCTCAGCGGGCACCACGCCGCAACTCGGGCCCTTGTTAGCAAGGTCTTTCGTACATGTTTTTATTGGCCGACGGCCCAAGCAGATGCACAGGACCTTGTTCAATGTTGCATCAGATGCCAACTCTTTGCCAACCAAAGCCATATGTCGACCACCACCTTACAAACAATCCCAATCACTTGGCCTTTCGCAGTCTGGGGGCTCGATATGGTCGGACCCCTTAATGGAGGAAGCCATAAGAAAAAGTATTTGCTGGTCATGGTGCATAAATTCACCAAGTGGATAGAGGCCAAACCAGTTAAAACGACCGAGTCCAGGCGGATGATAGAATTCATATCCGATGTTGTACACTGTTATGGCATCCCACAGAGCATCATCACCGATAACGGCTCCAATTTCACAGCCGATGAGGTTAAAACCTGGTGCGCTAATCTGGGCATCAAACTCGATTATGCATCTGTCTATCATCCACAAACAAACAGTCAAGTCCAACGATCCAATGGTCTTTTTATGAGCGGCATCAAGCCTAGACTAGTGGGGTCTTTGAAAGAATCAGACAAGCACTGGGTTGAGGAGCTCGACTCTATACCTGGGGGTTGCGGACCACGCCCAATCACACTACCGGATATACACCTTTTTTCATGGTGTATGGCGCAGAGGCAGTGTTACCCTGCGACATTATTCATGACTCACCTCGAGTGCGCATGTGCGAAGAGAGAGAGAGAGAGGCCGAGCTTGATCGGCAAGACAACTTAGATGCCCTGGGGGAGGAGCGCGATGTCCCAAAAGCCCGTTCCGCATTTTATAAACAGCAGGCTCGCAGGTACCAAAGCAGAGAAGTGCGGTCCAAGACTTATAATGTTGGCGAACTCATTCTATGCCTGCCGGAGAAGAAAAAGGATAAGCTCAAGCCCAAGTGGGAGGGTCCTTCATCATTGATGAAGTTCTCACTGGAGGAGCGTACCGCTTGCATGACATGTCAGACAATCGCTTAGAATTGAACCCCTAGAACGCGGCCAGACTCCGATGATTCTATGCCTAGCACCGAACCCTGTGTTCGTCTCCATCCTCCTGTTGTTTCCATTATTTTTTCTCTCTTTTCGTTTTCTTTCTCTTTAGCTTTAAAGCTTTCGTGTGGCTAGATCGTACACCCCTGATGCATACATCTTCAAATAGGTACGTCCATTACACCTGGAGGCTTCTTGGACAGAAGCTTGCTATTATTATTTTCCGAGCATTAAGCTCATCACATATGCATCCTTTCCTATATGTACCTTTTCTTCGCCATTATATGCATCGATATGACTTAAGTTTTGGCCAAGCTGGGTTGATTGGCTCATGTGCTTATGCCCTACGTTCCCATTAATTCGGCTAGGGCATAAAGGGAGCACCTCTGCGATTGTTACTGTCTGGTCATCGGGATGTGTACCTCAGACTGGGTGAAGCCGAAAGCTTGTGTTCTTAAGGGAATATTCGGTCGGTGAATGAAAGATGTTTCCGCTTTCACTCCATCATGAACCCCCAGAAGTTACATATACTGTGATTTTTTTTATCACAGTTCGGACATGCACATGAAACGCATGCACACCCAGGGGAAGGAACCCTTAACGGAACTATTCTCTCTGGAAGATGTTTCTTACATAATGTAATATAACATAACTAGCCGGATACAACTTGTCTGTTCAAGCAACTATGACCCCTACGCCTGGTTTCCACACATACCCCAGTCTATTTTACCGCTCAGTTATTCAGAAACACTCCGCACCTTCGGGTCCAGAGGTCGAAGCGAAAAGGTCTGCCATGACAATCATTTTACAATTCAGCTAGAGTTACATATGTCAAGAAAGGTACATAGTCATTCGGACTCAAAAATTTCCTCCTCTATACCGTCCAGTAGGCTGTCTAGCTTACAATCCTGGTGGGAATACTTGGCGGCTATTTCTACTTGGTCAAATACAAAATTAACTGGAACTTCTTTTCCATCTGACCCTAGAGGTCCGACCCAAGCCATATGATTAGGATTAAGCTTGGTGTATACCATGTTTTCACCATGGCCCAGGCTTCTCGTGCACCTTCCCGGCAGGCTGATATCTTCCACAATCGAAAGTGTCGCCGTGCTCCCTTGAAAAGATGTATAAGCTCCTCCATCTTTCCTAGAGGGGAGGAGGATGGCCATAAGGCCTTGGCAACACTTCGCATCGCCTGCCGAGCCTGCTCGTGCACTAGCGACAACTCTTGTAGTAGATCGCCTGAGAATCCGGACATCTCCTCTTCGGGACGACCGGTCAGCATACTTGTAGACATAACACTGCTAGTCTCCTCCATCTCCGAGTTATTCGAAGGTAAGTTCAACCACATACCGAATATGCCGCCTCGTAGCCTTTTATTATCCTTTACGGAGTCAGCTAGCTGGGCCCGTACATCTTTCAGTTCCTTGCCCAATCGGTATTCGAATCCTGGAGCTTGTTTTTCTCCATCATGACTTTTGTGAGCACACGCTCGCCCGCAGCTAGCAGTTTCATGGCTTCTCGTTCTCCACCATGGGCAGCTTTCAGTTGTTCTTGCACTTGATCTAGTGATCCTAATAAGAGGTGAGCAACCGTGTTAGCATTATTGGTATACCATTATGTTTTCTCGACGGAGAGGAACATTACCAGGAGACGCCTTCTTGGATTTCTCCAGTTCGGCATGGGCAGGAGTTAGCTGTGTCTAACACTTTTCTAGCTCTTGGGCTAGCAGGTCCTTCTTCTCCGTAAGAACCTGGTTATACAACGATACTTAGATCAGTTGTACCAACTGCTTCAAGTCTCGGGGACTACTGGCATATGCTTATCATATTCACACAAAGTAAACTTACCCACACATCTCTTAAATGCTACTTGGTGGCTCTGTTAAGCCCATCTTGAGCAGCTCGGATGTATGCATTAGCCGAGCTGAAGGTGTTAAATGCCTCTTCTGAAAAGCCTGGATCTTGTAAAATGGCCCTTCGGCACCGATGATTCATGGCGCTCCCCACTTCCGAGTTAGTGACGGATACATCATCCGAATCCTCGGCTGGAGGACAGTCTGGCGTTACCCTCGTATCAGCCCCCGTCTTTACGACAGGATCTGGATCCTGGCTGTGGGAAGTATGGCCGGCCAGGCTACACTCTTTTCTTGATACAGGATAAACAGAAAGGTCATAGTTGGATGTGACTGCCAAGGTACATATTTGCAAATCCATACCTCTTTGATGAAGGATCGGCCGTATCTTCGTTTGTCTTCCTCTTCGAAGGCTTGCCTGGCATGGGGGCCTCTCTCTGCGGAGATACCCCTGGGGCAGCATGGCGCTCCGAAAGCCTCCCCTTTTGAGCACAGGATAGTGCGGTGAGTGAGGCAGTATGAGAAAACTCTTTCCGATGAAATATCTCCTGATTACTTACGTGTGAAGTTGGGAGAAGGCTGGGGTAATCGGCGGTGATAGCCACCTCTGTGCCGTCATAGCTCTCCTGGTAAAAAACCCCATCCTCAAGCACCACAAATATATCCGGATCCTCCTCGAATCCGGGATCAAGGTCCCGATTGTGTCACTCGGGCTGTGGGGCGGTGTAACGCCCTCGATGCGGCTATAGCTCCCACGTGTCGAGGCACGACTTAGAGGCATAACCGCATTGAAAGCAATGTCGCAAGTCAGGCAATCATTACAACATCCCAAGTAATATATAATAAAAGGGGGAGATAACATAGTTGGCTTACACTCGCCACGTCACATCAGAGTACATAAATAACATCCATCAAACAAATCACTCATGGCCCGACTACGGTGCCAAAATAGAAAAAGACCCCCAACATGCGACAAGGTCCTGAATCGATAACCCCAACTAGGCACCACTACTGATCATCTGGAAAGGACACGTAGTATCGCTGAGAGTCCTCGTCGAACTCCCACCTGAGCTCGTAATCGTCAACTGGAGCAGAATCACCTGGACCTGCATCTGGAGTTGTAGTATCTGTGAGCCACAGGGACTCAGCAATCTCACACCCACGCGATCAAGACTATTTAAGCTCATAGGAATGGATAAGGCAAATATATGTGGAGCTGCAGCAAGCGACTAGCATATGTGGTGGCTAACTTATACGCAAAAGAGAGCGAGAAGAGAAGGCGAAGCACGAGCGAGAAGCTAAAGGAACATCCTGCGCAAGCATAACTCCAACACCGTGTCCACTTCCCGGACTCCGCCGAGAAGGGGCCATCACGGTAACACACACGGTTGATTCATTTTAATTAAGTTTAGTTAAGTCATCTACAACCGGACATTAACAAATTCCCATCTGCCCATAACCGCGGGCACGGCTTTCGAAAGATCAATCCCTGCAGGGGGGTCCCAACTTAGCCCATAACAAGCTCTCACGGTCAACGAAGGAATAGACCTCCACCCAAGACACACCGATCAGACTCGGTATCTCGGTACAACAAGATGATTCGACAGGTTAAAACAAGTCCAGCAACACCGCCCGAATGTGCCGACAAATCCCGATAGGAGCTGCACATATCTCTTTCTCAGGGCACACTCAGATGAGCAATCCGTACAACTAAAACCAAACCTTGAGTTTCCCCGAGGTGGCGCTGCACAGGGCTCTAGTTCGGACCAACACTCAGAGGAGCACTGGCCCGTGGGGGGCTAAAATAAGATGACCCTCGGGCTCCGGAAACCCAAGGGAAAAGGGGCTAGGTGGCAAATGGTAAAACCAATGTTGGGCATTGCTGGAAAAGCTTTAATCAAGGCGAACTATCAAGGGGTTCCCATTATAGCCCAACCGCGTAAGGGACGCACAATCCGGGAACATAACACCGGTATGACGGAAACTAGGGCGGCAAGAGTGGAACAAAACACTAGGCGAGAGGCCGAGCCTTCCACCCTTTACCAAGTATATAGATGCATTAAGATAACATAGCAATATAATGATATCCCAACAAGAATATAAATGTTCCAACAAGGAACGGCTCCAATCTTCACCTGCAACTAACAACGCTATAAGAAGGGCTGAGCAAAGCGGTAACATAGCCAATCAATGGTTTGCTAGGACAAAGGTGGGTTAGAGGTTCAACATGGCAATTGGGAGGCTGACAAGCAAAAGGTAGGCATCGTAGCAGTGGCAAAGCAAAAGAGCGAGCAAACTAGCATAGCAAAGATAGTAGTGATTTCGAGGGTATGATCATCTTGCCTGCACAGTTGTCAGAGTTGACTGGATCCTCACAAGCAAACTCAACGGGCTCCTCGGTAGCGAACTCGTCTCCCGGCTCTACCCAAAGACAAACAAGCAACAAGGATACAATCAACCACGGGCAAGACCAAGCAATATGATGAAATGACGATATGCTATGCGGGATGCGATGCGGGATGCAAAATGCAAGATATGACAGGAAATGCATGAACCTGGCCTCAACTTGGAAAACCAAGTGTGCCACTGGATAGAGGGGATGAAATCGCTTGAAAACGATATAAAGATCATAGGAATCGGAGCTACGGTTTGGAAATGGCAAGCGTTTTAAGATATGACACCGGTCTGCGATTTACAGCAAGTAGGCATCTAAATGCAACGAAATGAACATGCTACAGCCACCAAACATGAAAACAAAATACATGGCAGTGATGTACACAAGATGGTTGACAAAACACTAGCACTGAGCCATAGGCAAATTCATCCATTAAGAGGTTCAAACAAGCATGGCTAAAACGCAAATGCAAAACAGATTTCAGACTTAGTGAAATTAACACTAGTCTGAAATTTCAGATCACGAAGCTCTCTTCGGAGCAGCAAAACAACATGATAGAAAACCTGAACATGACAAGTAAGAACATGGCATGGAGCTACTCAACAAGCTTAACAAAACACCCAAAGTGACCTGGGGCCAAAAGGGTTCACAAAATACTCTACCGAGCTCACGAACATCGCTCGAACACAATCAGTTTTCAGACTTAGTGAAAACTGAGACATGCTGAAATTTAACTCACGAAGGCATGTAAACGAGCTCGATGCACTCACTACGGTGCAAGTCATGGCAAGGAAAGCATATAACCAGCAAGAAGGCACAAAGTGCTAGCTACACATGGCAAGAACGAAGGCATAGCATGCATGGAACACTAACGGTAGCATCGGCGAAATCGCAAACAAGTTGACGATCTGCCCAGATTAACAACGAAGCAAAAGTTGAGCTCGATTGAGTCAACCTAGAGCACTCCACAAATGCCAACAAAGACATGGATGGATAGAGCATAACTTAAATATCAAAACTCCCTTACTGATCATCCTCAAAAGAGGCACGGATCACTAGGAAACAAGCTGGACATATAGCATCATGAACTAAAATATCCCAGACTTAGTGAAAATCACTAAGTCCCTGAAATCTGCAATCTCAGGTACCTCTCTTCGCAAGCTTGCACAAGACAACACACACATCCTAAAAATGCATGGGTGGCACCTCTGGAAAGAAGACAAAATGCTTCACAAATCATCCCAAAGGGGCACAGGCATATCATGCACGAATTAATTATAGCAAAAATGACAAAAGTGCATGATGAACTAACGGATCTGCAATTTAACTCACGAAGCCTCCTTCTAACAGCATTTTGGGTATCAAGATGACCTCAAATGCAAATGATGCAATGGAATGAAATGATGTACATGTCGAGGCGAAGATTTTGATATATCATACGCCTAAAACGGATCTACGGTTGCGGAGATACGAGCAGACAAAGAATGCATAAAAAAATTAACGGAGAGAGGCAAAAGTCAACCCTAGGGTTTCGGATCTGAGATCCAGATCGGGATCTCGCGGGCACGGACTTCGAGGTTGACCGCGGGGCACTGTTCACCGGAGTTGGAGCTCGCCGGAGGAGGACCGCAGGGGCGTGGGGAGGCTCGCCGGAGCCCGACCCGGCCGCCGGAGGAGACGGACGAGGGCGGCGGGGCCCGGTGGTGGCCACGGCGAGGTTCGGCGGCGGCGGGCGCGCCGGCGGACGGCGGGGCCGCGGCTCGAGGAGCGGGCCAGCGACGATGGCGAGCGGCGGCGCCGGTGCCCCGGGTGGCCGGCCGCGAGGAGGATGGCGGCGGCTGCGGGCGTGAGGCGGCGGGGCGATGACGCGGGCTGGGAGGGCCCCGCGTGGGCCTGCGGGCCGGCGGCCGCGGCGATGTGGGCGCGCCCACGTGGCGGCACGGCGTTGGCTGAGGCGGGCGGCGGGGTGGAGCGGACGCTGTCCGGCGCGGGCCGGACACGTCCGTCGGCGGCGGAGGAAGGAGATCCTTTTTTTTTAGGGTTTCGGGGAGAGGGAGAGATCCGAAAACGGAGGGGTGTATATATAGGCATAGAGGGAGCTAGGAGAGTCCAAATGAGGTGCGGTTTTCGCCCACACGATCGTGATCGAACGCTCTAGGACATGGAGCAGAGTTTGGTGGGTTTTGGGCCAAATTTGGGGGGTGTTGGGCTGCAACACACACGAGGCCTTTTCGGTCCCTCGGTTAACCGTTGGGGTATCAAACGAAGTCCAAATGACCCGAAACTTGACAGGCGGTCTACCGGTAGTAAACCAAGGCCGCTTGGCAAGACTCGGTCCAATCCGGAAATGTTTAAACCCCACACAAGAAAGAAAGGTAGAAATGACCACCGGAGGAGAACGAAGCGCCGGAATGCAAAACGGACAACGGGGAAAATGCTCGAATGCATGAGATGAACATGTATGCAAATGCAATGCACGTGATGACATGATAAGAGATGCACGAAAAAGAAAACAACACACGGAGACAAAGACCCAACCCGAGAAATAAATATAACTTAGCGCCGGGACGGCAAGAGTTGGATACAAATATGGAAAGTTACATCTGGGGCGTTACAACACTCCACCACTACGAAAAGATCTCGTCCCGAGATCTAGGACTGAAAGAACTCCGGGTACTCAGAACGGAGGTGATCCTCGCGTTCCCAGGTAGCTTCACGGTCGGAATGGTGTGACCACTTGACTTTGAGAAATTTGATTGACTTGTTGCGAGTCTTGCGTTCAGTCTCTTCGAGAATAGCAACTGGGTGCTCACGATAGGAGAGATCTTCTTGGAGCTCAATGTCCTCGAAGTTGACGGTGCGGTCAGGAGTCTTGAAGCACTTTCGAAGCTGAGAGACATGGAACACATCATGAACATTTGCAAAGTTTGAAGGAAGCTCGAGTTGATAGGCGAGGTCGCCTCTCTTGCTGACAATCTTGAAAGGTCCCACGTATCTAGGGGCAAGCTTCCCTTTGATACCGAAGCGACGAGTACCTTTCATGGGAGAGACGCGGAGGTAAACATGATCTCCAATCTCGAAAACCAGATCACGATGCTTACTATCATAGTAGCTCTTCTGGCGGGACTGGGCTGCTTTGAGGTTATCACGAATGACTTTGCACATTTCTTCTGCTTCTGTGATTAAGTCATTACCCAGCAGCTGACGTTCACCGGTTTCAGACCAGTTGAGAGGGGTACGGCACTTCCTGCCATATAGAATTTCGAAGGGGGCCTTGCCCGAACTTGCTTGAAAGCTGTTGTTGTATGAGAATTCAGCATAAGGAAGACAATCCTCCCACTTCATGCCGAAGGAGATCACACAAGCCCTGAGCATATCTTCAAGAATTTGGTTGACACGCTCGACTTGACCGCTTGTTTGAGGATGGAAAGCTGTGCTGAAGCGGATGTTGGTGCCCATGGCCTTCTGAAAAGAATCCCAAAACTTGGAGGTAAAGATGCTGCCACGGTCTGAAGATATCACTTGAGGAATACCGTGCAGAGAGACAATGCGAGAGGTATAGAGTTCCGCCAATTGAGCTGCAGTGATTGACTCTTTGATAGGCAGAAAATGAGCCACTTTGGTGAGCTTGTCGATGACGACGAATATAGCATCATTGCCACGCTTGGACTTTGGAAACCCAGTCACGAAGTCCATTTCAATGTGGTCAAACTTCCATTCTGGAATGGCAAGAGGTTGGAGGAGACCAGCTGGCCTTTGGTGTTCTGCCTTCACTCTTCTGCAGACATCACATTCGTTCACGAATTGAGCGATCTCGCGCTTCATTCGAGTCCACCAATAAGCTTGCTTGAGGTCCTGATACATCTTCGTACTACCAGGGTGGATGGAGAGGAGAGAGTTGTGAGCCTCGTTCATGATCACCTTACGGAGTTCACCTTTGGGCACAACAATTCGATCCTCGAAGAAGAGAGTGTCCTTGTCATCAAGTCGGTAGCACTTGTACTTGGACTGACTCTTTGCAATACCAATCTTCACCTTCTTCACCATAGCATCAAGAAGTTGGGCTTGGCGAATCTGGTCTTCTAAGGTAGGAGAGACTTGAAGGTTGGCGAGGAAACCTTGAGGAACAACTTGCAGATTAAGTTTGCGGAAAGCTTCACAAAGCTCGGGTTGATAAGGCTTGAGAATCAGACTGTTGCAATATGCTTTTCTGCTCAAAGCGTCAGCAATCACATTAGCCTTGCCTGGAGTATACTCGATACTCGGATTGTACTCTTGAATCATTTCGACCCATCGAGTCTGCCTGAGGTTGAGATTAGGCTGAGTGAAGATGTACTTGAGACTCTTGTGATCAGTGAAAATATCCACTTTCCTTCCCAATAGAAGATGTCTCCAAGTCAACAAAGCGTGCACAACTGCCGCCAACTCGAGATCATGAGTGGGGTAGTTCTTCTCATTAGGTTTCAACTGGCGAGAGGTATAAGCAACAACTTTCTTCTCTTGCATCAGTACAGCACCGAGACCTTGGAGAGAGGCATCACAAAAGACCTCGTACGGCTTGGTTTCATCAGGCGGAGTCAGAACTGGAGCAGTGACCAATTTCTCTTTCAAAGTGTTGAAAGCAATATCACACTCCGGAGACCAAACGTACTTGACGTGCTTCTGAAGAAGATTTGAGAGAGGCTTGGCGATCTTAGAAAAGTTTTCAACGAATCTTCTGCAATAGCTTGCGAGACCGAGGAAACTGCGGAGTTGCTTCACGTTCTGAGGAGGTTCCCAATTCACAATTGCGGACACCTTCTCAGGATTCACGGAAATGCCCTTGGCAGAGATGATATGACCAAGATAAAGAACCTCATCGAGCCAAAATTCACACTTGGAGAACTTGGCGTAGAACTGATGTTCCCTGAGCTTGTCAAGAACCAAACGCAAGTGCTTGGCATGATCTTCCTTGTTCTTCGAGAAAACCAGAATGTCGTCGAGATAGACCAAAACGAATTCATTGGTGTAGGGGTTGAAGATGAAGTTCATCATGCGAGAGAACGTCGGAGGAGCGTTGGCGAGGCCAAAAGACATGACGGTGTATTCATATGAACCAAAGCTTGTTCTGAACGCCGTCTTGGGAATATCTTGCTCACGAATACGAATCTGATGATAACCCATACGGAGATCAAGCTTGGAGAATACTTGAGCACCCTTGAGTTGTTCGAACAGCTCATTGATGTTGGGAAGTGGGTATTTGTTCTTGATGGTCTTCTTGTTTACTGGACGGTAATCAACACAAAGTCGACTCGATCCATCCTTCTTCTTCACAAAAAGAACACCACAACCCCACGGAGAAGTACTAGGCCGAATGAGACCCAATCTTTCTTGCTCATCGAGTTGTTTCTTCAACTCCTTCAACTCTTCGGGGCCGAGCTTGTAGGGACGTTTGCACACAGGTTCCGTACCGGGCTCAAGTTCAATAACGAATTCAACCGGCCGGTTGGAGGCATCCCTGGAAGTTCTTCTGGAAAGACGTCTTGATATTCGCAAACGACAGGAATCTGCGAAATAGCATCCAATTCACCCTTCTCATTGAGAGAAAACAACCGGATGGAATTATCCCGAGCGGCAAAGACAATTACATCCTCAGACGAATGAGTCAGTTGAATCTGCCTGGCTGCACAATCAAGCTGAGCTTTATGCTTAGAGAGCCAGTCCATCCCGAGAATAAGATCGATATCGGAATTGCCAAGAACCACCGGAGAAGAGAGAAACTTGCAGTCGCCCAAAGTGATTGTAACATCCGGAACACACACTCGAGATGTCAAGAGGCTGGCCGGAGAGTCAATAGACAACGGTCTCGGCAACATTTGAGTAACAAAATCATGCTTGGAAGCAAAAGGTCTCGAGATGAAACAATGCGATGCACCAGTGTCAAAAAGAACTTTTGCAGGAATATCATTAACAGGAAGGTTACCCATGATCACATCTGAAGAATCCTCTGCCTGAGCTGCATTCACCATATTGACCTTGGCGTGCTTGGGATTGTGCTTGACCACAGCTGTACTTGCCGATCTGACAGGAGGAGGAGGAAGACGCCTCTGGTTGGTACACTTGTTGGCATAGTGACCCTTCTGTTGGCACTTGTTGCACGTGACCTCTGAAAGCGGACGGTGATACGGAGCACTCGATCTTGGAGCTTGAGACGAAGCCTTGTTCTGAAAGCCTGGGTTGGGTGGGTGGGAGAAACCACTGCTACCTTTGCTCTTCTGCTGATACGGCTGACGGAACGGAGGAGGAGGAAGCCAATACTTCTGCTTCTTGACCACTTGAGTAGAGGAAGACGGAGTAACATCTCTGGCACGCTTCCTGGAAGCATCACATCTCATCTGAGCAGCCTCTTGCTTCAGTGCCATGTTGTAGAACTCATCGTATCTCAACGGCTCAAAGAGGACAAGAGCGAGCTGAATTTCCTCACGAAGACCACCCCTGAACTGATAGATCATGCTCTTCTCATCAGGAACATCCTGCTTGGCAAAACGGGCGAGCTTCTGGAACAACTTGTTGTAGTCATAGACAGACAAAGAGCCTTGCTTCAGATTGCGGAATTCCTGACGCTTACTCTCAACCACACTTTGAGGGATGTGATGAGCGCGGAAATCTTGACGGAAATCGTCCCAAGTGATAACACGTCCACCTCTGGAATCCTTGTACTGCTGGAACCACTCTGCAGCCTGATCTTTGAGCTGGAAAGAAGCGAACTTGACGAAATCTTCAGGCCTGACGTTGCTGCATTCAAAATGCTTGCCCAGATCCACTAGCCAATCGTCAGCATCGGTAGCCTCAACACAACCGCTGAACGTCTTTGGGCCATTAGCAAGGAACTGGTTCAGAGTAGCAAAGTGGTGCTGATTATGGCCTTGATTCCCTTGACTGCCTTGATTGCGCTCTTGGAGAATTTGCATGATCAACTGTGTGTTTGCATTAGTAGCGGCCATCACAGCTTGCCATGCTTCCGGAGGAGGCGGAGGTGGAGGCGGATTAGGATTCGGAGTCGTGCGCGTTGGAGGAGCCATCCTGAAGAGGTTGACCACCATTAGCACATAGATAGACAACAATATAGGAGCTGAATCCAACGGAATGAAAATTTGCAACATATAGTCTTCACATCCGAACAAAATGAACGAATGCATTCCTCTTCAAATGATCACATATCCATAAATTGAGAGGCCACGAAGAATTAAGGTAGAGAAATAAATCAACAAGGTACGGATCAAGAACGAATAATCGGTAAGAAATCCCAATCTCAAACCAATATCCGTGGAAGAAGAACTAGAGCTACTAGAATTCCCACCTATGAAACTCCCGAACCTTTCCGGTTATGCAATCAGGTGTTGGGGATACAGGGGAAGCACAATATCTCACCCAAACTAGCAAATCCTACATCCAGCTGTATCCATCCTTCAACACATAACCAGGAAAACTTCGGAAATCATCTACCTCAACCTTCGAAAAGCATCCGTTATACAAGTTATGGCGATACTCCCGAACTCCCGCCCCAGTACTGGGTGGCGTCGAGGTTATCTCACCAACGAACTGCATAAAAGAGATTTTTCGATGTCGGCGAACATATCTCAAGTATACCAGAATTGCAACGATAAAATTGTGACGACAACACCTCGGAGCTCAACTCCCCGGGACACTGCCACAACCCCTAAAGACAGGAGGCACCAAGAACAATGTTCTCGTCACAAAACCATCGGAACAAAACCAAGATACTCGCGTGAACCTAAAAAATTTTTAGTGAAATTTGAGAAGAGAAGAGTCAAAACTCTACGTCAGGATGCCTTACCAGAGCGATGAGGAGAATGGGAAGTAAAAGAATTCCTAAGCTCTCCGATATATAATTCCTAAGGACTCAAAACAATTTTTTTTAGACACTACTCGGCTGCTAAAAACGATCAAGCAATGGGGCTCCTAAGGTCGGGGATGGCTCTGATTACCAACTTGTAACGCCCTCGATGCGGCTATAGCTCCCACGTGTCGAGGCACGACTTAGAGGCATAACCGCATTGAAAGCAATGTCGCAAGTCAGGCAATCATTACAACATCCCAAGTAATATATAATAAAAGGGGGAGATAACATAGTTGGCTTACACTCGCCACGTCACATCAGATTACATAAATAACATCCATCAAACAAATCACTCATGGCCCGACTACGGTGCCAAAATAGAAAAAGACCCCCAACATGCGACAAGGTCCTGAATCGATAACCCCAACTAGGCACCACTACTGATCATCTGGAAAGGACACGTAGTATCGCTGAGAGTCCTCGTCGAACTCCCACCTGAGCTCGTACTCGTCAACTGGAGTAGAATCACCTGGACCTGCATCTGGAGTTGTAGTATCTGTGAGCCACAGGGACTCAGCAATCTCACACCCACGCGATCAAGACTATTTAAGCTCATAGGAATGGATAAGGCAGATATAAGTGGAGCTGCAGCAAGCGACTAGCATATGTGGTGGCTAACTTATACGCAAAGGAGAGCGAGAAGAGAAGGCGAAGCACGAGCGAGAAGCTAAAGGAACATCCTGCGCAAGCATAACTCCAACACCGTGTCCACTTCCCGGACTCCACCGAGAAGGGGCCATCACGGTAACACACACGGTTGATTCATTTTAATTAAGTTTAGTTTAAGTCATCTACAACCGGACATTAACAAATTCCCATCTGCCCATAACCGCGGGCACGGCTTTCGAAAGATCAAACCCTGCAGGGGGTTCCCAACTTAGCCCATAACAAGCTCTCACGGTCAACGAAGGAATAGACCTCCACCCAACACACACCGATCAGACTCGGTATCTCGGTACAACAAGATGATTCGACAGGTTAAAACAAGTCCAGCGACACCGCCCGAATGTGCCGACAAATCCCGATAGGAGCTGCACATATCTCTTTCTCAGGGCACACTCAGATGAGCAATCCGTACAACTAAAACCAAACCTTGAGTTTCCCCGAGGTGGCGCTGCACAGGGCTCTAGTTCGGACCAACACTCAGAGGAGCACTGGCCCGTGGGGGGCTAAAATAAGATGACCCTCGGGCTCCGGAAACCCAAGGGAAAAGGGGCTAGGTGGCAAAAGGTAAAACCAATGTTGGGCATTGCTGGAAAAGCTTTAATCAAGGCGAACTATCAAGGGGTTCCCATTATAGCCCAACCGCGTAAGGGACGCACAATCCGGGAACATAACACCGGTATGACGGAAACTAGGGCGGCAAGAGTGGAACAAAACACTAGGCGAGAGGCCGAGCCTTCCACCCTTTACCAAGTATATAGATGCATTAAGATAACATAGCAATATAATGATATCCCAACAAGAATATAAATGTTCCAACAAGGAACGGCTCCAATCTTCACCTGCAACTAACAACGCTATAAGAAGGGCTGAGCAAAGCGGTAACATAGCCAATCAATGGTTTGCTAGGACAAAGGTGGGTTAGAAGGTCAACATGGCAATTGGGAGGCTGACAAGCAAAATGTAGGCATCGTAGCAGTGGCAAAGCAAAAGAGCGAGCAAACTAGCATAGCAAAGATAGTAGTGATTTCGAGGGTATGATCATCTTGCCTGCACAGTTGTCAGAGTTGACTGGATCCTCACAAGCAAACTCAACGGGCTCCTCGGTAGCGAACTCGTCTCCCGGCTCTACCCAAAGACAAACAAGCAACAAGGACACAATCAACCACGGCAAGACCAAGCAATATGATGAAATGACGATATGCTATGCGGGATGCGATGCGGGATGCAAAATGCAAGAATGACAGGAAATGCATGAACCTGGCCTCAACTTGGAAAACCAAGTGTGCCACTGGATAGAGGGGATGAAATTGCTTGAAAACGATATAAAGATCATAGGAATCGGAGCTACGGTTTGGAAATGGCAAGCGTTTTAAGATATGACACCGGTCTGCGATTTACAGCAAGTAGGCATCTAAATGCAACTAAATGAACATGCTACAGCCACCAAACATGAAAACAAAATACATGGCAGCGAAGTACACAAGATGGTTGACAAAACACTAGCACTGAGCCATAGGCAAATTCATCCACTAAGAGGTTCAAACAAGCATGGCTAAAACGCAAATGCAAAACAGATTTCAGACTTAGTGAAATTAACACTAGTCTGAAATTTCAGATCACGAAGCTCTCTTCAGAGCAGCAAAACAACATGATAGAACATCTGAACATGACAAGTAAGAACATGGCATGGAGCTACTCAACAAGCTTAACAAAACACCCAAAGTGACCTGGGGCCAAAAGGGTTCACAAAATACTCTACCGAGCTCACGAACATCGCTCGAACACAATCAGTTTTCAGACTTAGTGAAAACTGAGACATGCTGAAATTTAACTCACGAAGGCATGTAAACGAGCTCGATGCACTCACTACGGTGCAAGTCATGGCAAGGAAAGCATATAACCAGCAAGAAGGCACAAAGTTCTAGCTACACATGGCAAGAACGAAGGCATAGCATGCATGGAACACTAACGGTAGCATCGGCGAAATCGCAAACAAGTTAACGATCTGCCCAGATTAACAACGAAGCAAAAGTTGAGCTCGATTGAGTCAACCTAGAGCACTCCACAAATGCCAACAAAGACATGGATGGATAGAGTATAACTTAAATATCAAAACTCCCTTACTGATCATCCTCGAAAGAGGCACGGATCACTAGGAAACAAGCTGGACATATAGCATCATGAACTAAAATATCCCAGACTTAGTGAGAATCACTAAGTCCCTGAAATCTGCAATCTCAGGTACCCTACTTCGCAAGCTTGCACAAGACAACACACACATCCTAAAAATGCATGGGTGGCACCTCTGGAAAGAAGACAAAATGCTTCACAAATCATCCCAAAGGGGCACAGGCATATCATGCACGAATTAATTATAGCAAAAAATGACAAAAGTGCATGATGAACTAACGGATCTGCAGTTTAACTCACGAAGCCTCCTTCTACCAGCATTTTGGGTATCAAGATGACCTCAAATGCAAATGATGCAATGGAATGAAATGATGTACATGTCGAGGCGAAGATTTTGATATATCATACGCCTAAAACGGATCTACGGTTGCGGAGATACGAGCAGACAATGTATGCATAAAAAAATTAACGGAGAGAGGCAAAAGTCAACCCTAGGGTTTCGGATCTGAGATCCAGATCGGGATCTCGCGGGCACGGACTTCGAGGTTGACCGCGGGGCACTGTTCACCGGAGTTGGAGCTCGCCGGAGGAGGACCGCAGGGGCGTGGGGAGGCTCGCCGGAGCCCGACCCGGCCGCCGGAGGAGACGGACGAGGGCGGCGGGGCCCGGTGGTGGCCACGGCGAGGTTCGGCGGCGGCGGGCGCGCCGGCGGACGGCGGGGCCGCGGCTCGAGGAGCGGGCCGGCGACGATGGCGAGCGGCGGCGCCGGTGCCCCGGGTGGCCGGCCGCGAGGAGGATGGCGGCGGCTGCGGGCGTGAGGCGGCGGGGCGATGACGCGGGCTGGGAGGGCCCCGCGTGGGCCTGCGGGCCGGCGGCCGCGGCGATGTGGGCGCGCCCACGTGGCGGCACGGCGTTGGCTGAGGCGGGCGGCGGGGTGGAGCGGACGCTGTCCGGCGCGGGCCGGACACGTCCGTCGGCGGCGGAGGAAGGAGATCCTTTTTTTTTTTAGGGTTTCGGGGAGAGGGAGAGATCCGAAAACGGAGGGGTGTATATATAGGCATAGAGGGAGCTAGGAGAGTCCAAATGAGGTGCGGTTTTCGCCCACACGATCGTGATCGAACGCTCTAGGACATGGAGCAGAGTTTGGTGGGTTTTTGGGCCAAATTTGGGGGGTGTTGGGCTGCAACACACACGAGGCCTTTTCGGTCCCTCGGTTAACCGTTGGGGTATCAAACGAAGTCCAAATGACCCGAAACTTGACAGGCGGTCTACCGGTAGTAAACCAAGGCCGCTTGGCAAGACTCGGTCCAATCCGGAAATGTTTAAACCCCACACAAGAAAGAAAGGTAGAAATGACCACCGGAGGAGAACGAAGCGCCGGAATGCAAAACGGACAACGGGGAAAAAGATCGAATGCATGAGATGAACATGTATGCAAATGCAATGCACGTGATGACATGATAAGAGATGCACGAAAAAGAAAAACAACACACGGAGACAAAGACCCAACCCGAGAAATAAATATAACTTAGCGCCAGGGACGGCGGGCGTTACAGGCGGGGCTGTAAAGCCCTTCAGAAATCTTTCGCCAGTGCTGTTATAAACGGACGGGTTAATACTCATTGAAAGTAGCTCAGAGAGCGAAAGGAGTAGAACAGAGGAGTTGGGACTTACCCAGCTGGGTGGACCGTACATGGAAAATCCATCTCTGCGCTTGATACGTAGAAATTCCTCTTCCTCCCCTTTGAACAGTTCGGCCAATATTTTGGCCAGAGCGGCAGGGGTATCCAGACCCTTCCGGCCGCAGCGGGAGGCATCATCTTCCCCGTTGTAGTGCCACATGGGGAGACCTCTGTACTGGAGTGGCTGAACACCCCGTACTATGGAAGTTGCCATTACTTCGACTATTGATAATCCGGACTGAGCGAATGTCCTTATCTTGCTCATGAGTTGACGAACTTCCGCACTATCTTCCTCCTCCAGGCTCCGAGGGCGCTAGCTATGGCGTTTCTTCAAAGGGGATCTGGTGAATTTGGGAAGCCCCCTCCGAACCGGGTCTGGAAGTGCGACATCCTCAATATGGAACCATTCGGAGGGCCACTCTTCGGATGCCTTCTTTGGTGTGCCGGATAGATATCCGGTCTCGGCGATGCACCATATTTCGGCTCCGCCCACTTCAAATATTGACCCCTTGTGGTTGCGAGGGACAAGACATAATAGCTTTCTCCACAATTCAAAGTGGGCCTCACAACCCAGGAACAGCTCACAAAGAGCGACGTAACCCGCGATATGCACGATGGAGGCAGGAGTAAAGTTGTGCAGTTGGAGAAGCCCTCGGAGGAATGGATGAATTGGAAATTCGACACCTCTTAGCAGATAAGGGACGAAGCATACTCGTTCCCCCCTAGATGGATTGGGTAAATTTTTATCCTGAACCCCGCCATTGTAGGAGGTCAATCCTGCTCAGACAGGGACTAGATCTTCGGGGGGGGGGGGGGGGGGGAAGGTATACCTATGTTTGCAGCTTCACCAGCTGACTATGGGATACAGAACATCTCTCCCATTCGCCTTTTTCATGGACGCAGAGGTGGGATGAAGAGCTGGGAGCGTCAGCCATGTTGGGATGGACATTCCTAGCGCACACAGAGGATTTTTCCGGATGGTGGTGAATGGATCTAAGATCCAATCTCTTTACATAGACGCTCCTCCTTACATGGCCAGGGTGTTATGCGTAAGACATCCTGACCTCTCACCTTCGCTCGACTTGTGGAAACTGAAGTTGGTGATACACAGAAGCCGAGGGGTGCGACATTAAATGGGAAGCCGAATACATCACTCTGAAGTCATCAGAGGAGGAACCTGCCTTGCAATGCCGAAGACAATCTGTGTGCCGGACACCTCGTGAAGTCTTGTTCGGGGGCTACTGAGGGAGTCCTGGACTAAGGGGTCCTCGGGCGTCCGGCCTGTTCGCCATGGGCCGGACTGTTGGGCTGTGAAGATACAAAGATCGAAGATTCTACCCGTATCCGAATAGGGGCTCTCCTTGGCGTGGAAGGCAAGCTTGGCGACCAAATATGAATATTTCCTTTTTCTGTAACCTACTTTGTGTAACCCTAGATTCTCCTAGTGCCTATATAAATCGGAGGACTAGGTCCGTATATAGACAATCATAATCATAGTCATACATGCTAGACTCCTAGGGTTTAGCCATTACGATCTCATGGTAGATCAACTCTTGTAATACTCATATTCATCAAGATCAATCAAGCAGGAAGTAGGGTATTACCTCCGTAGAGAGGGCCCGAACCTGGGTAAACATTGTGTCCCCTGCCTCCTGTTACCCTCGACCTTAGGCGCACAATTCGGGACCCCCTACCCGAGATCCGTCGGTTTTGACACCGATAGTGGCCACATCATCTGGGGCATAGCGAGCTAACTTACTAAACTCATCCACGTACTGCCCCACAGTACGATTTCCATGGTGTAAGTTGCGAAACTCAGGCTTCTTCGTAGTCATTGCTCCAGTTAAGACATGGGTTGTATGGAAAGCTTGCTGAAACTGATCCCATGTGACATTGGCTATGGGAAAAGTGGATGTGTAATTCTCCCACCATGAGGTTGCGGGTCCATCCAATTGATGTGCAGCAAAGCGCACCTTCCCAGCATCTGTGCAACTTGCGGTGGTCAGCTCCCTTCCAATCCTGCGGAGCAAGTCATCATCAACAATCAGCTTGGTGCTACTGGAAAACACTGACGGATTCAACCTCAGAAAACGGGCTAAGTTGTCAACTGGAGGTGGAGGCGGTGGGTTGTTGTTGTTTGTGTTGCCTTGGTTATGGACTAGTAGCTGCATCAAGGCATTATGTTGTTGGATCAACTGAGTGAGCTCTGGTGGGAAGACAAATCCGGGGTCACGTCTCAGAGGCATCTGATAGGTTTAGAGGAGAGAGATTAGGATAGAGTGGTGTCTAAGGAGAAAATCACTACCCATATGCACATGAGACAAACACATCCACACCACTCAATTCAAACAAGGGCATACAATCGATCTAACTACCGTTACAAAATACTCGGACTACTACTATATACATGGGGAAATTTTCATCGAAAGAAGACTCCATGATATCTTGTCCAGCTTCATCTTCATAATCATCATCACTGTCGGGGTTGGAGTTAGTGTCGTCGATGATGATGTAGTCCTCGGGGTGGTTGTCCTCCTCTGGTTTGGGATCTCCCACGGATATCCCTAGCTTCTTCTTCAGGTCTTCATTCTTCTCCAGTAGTACTGCAATCTCCTCTTCATATCCATCGTGGGTAGACTTGAGTTCCTCTTCTAGCTCCATGTTCTGGTTCATCACTTTCTTCAGGTCCATCATGCTGGCACACATCTGGTTCTCCCGACGACGAATGTGTTGGTTCAACTCCTGGATGTAGGCTGCAATGGACTTGTCCCTCCTAGTGCAAATCATCTCCCATTGCTCATCTCGGCGTCCACATATCTGGTAGTTGGTGTCCTTAAGATCCTTGTGGTATACTTCGCCGATGTGTCCCATGGCGATGTGAGCTGCCATGCTCTTTCCTAAACTCCGGGTTGGTGCGTCAAAGGAAAACTCTATGGGCTCCATAACTAGTTTGAATGTCCTTCCTAGAACATGTACTCGAATCGTCCAGCGCTCTGCTTTCGGTAGAGTGCGGTGTAGGTCCCCGTGAAGATTGGTATTCTGATGTTCAGGTATCTAGTGGCCTCCTTCAAGTGTTGTCCAAAAGGGGTATCTTCATCCGGTTGAGAAAACTTGTTCCTTGGGTCTGCCATCTATAGAGTAGAAAGTGGAGAAGAGTCAGAAATGAGTAGAGAAGAGTGTCCTATGGCTCATCTGAATGGTCGCGTCCTACATTCAACGTGTGCTCTGATACCATCTTGTAGCGATCCGACCTCAAATGGTCAAATCTCTGTGTATAAGTGTCATCCCTGGATCGGTAATGGTGACACACACAGTACTCGAGGATTTATAGCAGAGTGCAATCACACACTTATTACATTGAATGTCTCAAAGAGAGTACTTATTACAATAATATGGCTGAAGGCCATCTAAATAAGCTAACTGCGGAAGCTTCGAGGTAAATGAGTCCATCAACTCCAACGGCATAGCTGAGTGCACGACAACGACCTAGCGCGCGTTAGTCTTCGTCTGAAAACTTTGCAACATAATACGTTGCAGCCTATGTAGGTCAACACATGGAATATGCTGGCAAAATAACACTATAGAGCAAAGAACATGTAACACCTATAACTATATGCATATTTGGCTGGTGGAGGCTCTATGGCTATTTTTGCAGAAAGCTAGTTTTTCCCTACAACAAAGGAATAGACTTTATTTAACTACAAAGTTTGTTGAAAACATTGAGAAGGTTCCTCCAACTCAATCTCAAATTAATAATCATCAACCCAAAAAATTAATTAAATAGAGTGATGAGATCGAATCAGTAATTCAAGTACCAGATACTCAAGATGTCCATAACCGGGGACACGGCTACCCAAGACTCATTCTCCTCCATTGGATTTCTTGCACTACACGGTGTTTGAGAAACAGATGACCGAGACACAGTGTTTTAGAAGCATTAACTCTTCACTCTGGGTAGATAGTACCACCTACATCCCCTACATCTGCTAGCCTACCACTCAAAGAGGTCACACAACATACTCAACTATGCCAGAGCCCATAATGGCTTGTGGCTGCACACGGAAGTTTCCAGCATGAATAATCTTATGATCCCTTTGAGCCTGGGTGGCAAACCGTAGGATGATCACACAGGTACTCCGGGATATCCTAGGACAACACTGGATTGCTCCAGGTGCCCAGACAACCACTGGGTGCTCCAGGGTGCCTCAACCAATCCACCCAGATGTGTATCAAAGTAGCCACCTTAAGTTTAACCATTAATTAAAACTATCACATTTGTCATGCATCTCTCAAACCCAAACCGCGTCTACTAGCATAGCATATTAAAATAAGCATAACGTAGAAGAGACTCCCAGGATTTGAAATAAAGACAATAGGTTCTACCTCATCAAATACTTCCCAATACCCACAAGTATTCAAGTCCTAACCATGCAGTGTGTGAGGATTGAAACTAATGCATAAAAATTGTGTAATAAGGGGTATGATCAAAGTGTTACTTGCCTTGCTCACAATCTGAAAACCCTAGTGACTCGTAGTAGCACGCTTCGCACCCTGGAAACTCTATCGTGAACAAACAGTAGCATACATAAGCACTCAAGCATAAGATGCAAGGGTAAAACTCAAATGAAAAAGATCCAAACTGAAATTTCAACTGAAGAGCTTCAATTTGCAAAAAGAATCAACCAAATCGGAGCAACGAAACTCAAACTACGATCAAAAGAAGTTTGCATTCAAATCTTCCTGATACCAAATTTTAAATTGTCAACACCATGTTCAAGTTGATTATCTGGAAAGAGGGGAACAAGACGAAGATTTTGGTGTAGGTTTCACTGGATTTGGACAAATGAGCAAAAAGTGGCGAGGGTTTGAAGATCAGGGACTAATCTGTGATCAAAGAAATCGTGGATAGGTCCCTGGCCAAAAAAAATAAAAATAAAAACCTATCGAACGAACGTTCGCTAATAGAACCAAATGAACAAACGTGTTCGTTAAAACGAATTAAACAGAGAAAGTTCACAACTTAGAACCGATCGGAAATAACCGAGAAAACCGAAATAAACCGACGAAGCCCTCAAAAAAACTAATCTAGGTTTTTAACTAAAACCGGTGGGTCGGCGATGGGTTTTTCGGCGAGACGGTGGCTCCGGCGGACGGCGGCGACGGGCTGCGGTGCGGCATTGGGCGGTGGCAGCGGCGGAGTGCGGCTGCAAGGCGGCGGCGCGGCAACGGCGAGGAGGCGGCGGCTACGACGGTGGTGTGAGGTGAGGAGGAGGGGCGGCGGCGGCTCCGCCTTATAAAGGCCGAGGGGGTGTGGCTTGCAGGAGGGAGCTCCGGGGCGGCTCGTGAGTCGTGCCCGGCCGGACTCAGACGGCGGCGGCGGGGTATCTCCCGCGCGGAAGGAAGGCGGCAGCGCTGCGGGCCGGCCTGCTCGGCTGGGCCTTCGGCCCAGTCAGGCGGGAAGTTTTTTTTTAATATAGAATTTCACCCGAAGAAAATCCTAATAAATATAAAAAATCTAAAAAAATACCAGAAACAATTTTCACGCTCCAAACCTAATATTTAGAACAAAGTGAACGGTTTTCTGGACTAAAAATGTAATTTTCAAAAATGCATATTTTTCTAATTCAAATAAAATATATATTTGATTTTTAAAATTTCTCCTCCAATAATCCTCTCTTTTGAAGAAGTCATATTATCTTCTCTCTTTTATTTTTAACATTGGAAATAATTGGAGAGAAAAATATTAAAACCAAATTGATCCTCTTTTCTAATTTGAGAAAATTCAAATATGAAAATATGTGAAACCTCCAACTCTCTCCTTGGAACCTTAAGTTGCTTAAGATTTCTAGGATCACAACCAAAATGCAAATAAAACATGATATGCATATGATGACCTAAGTATAACATCCAAATTGAAAATTGGGATGTTACAAGACAATGCATCACTTTAGCAATCGAATATAAACGTGAGTATAGTTCATCTTTTTTTGCAAGGTGAGTATAGTTCATGTTGTGTGTAAAGCACATTATACATATGAAAGTTACACAATGAACATTATAAATAGCTAGCTATGAACTAGCATACATTTGAATTCAACTTAAGGTGGTTTAAATAATATGAATTCAACATGAAGTCCATTCGACTATTTGAATTTGATATCATGGCATTTGTAAATCATACCTAAATTATGGGGGCACCAATCTTTGCTCTGATTTTGTACATAATAGCATATATAGTCGTGTACAAAAAAGATTCAAATTTAGCTCCTCCATTCCAAAATAATCATAGTTATAGGATTTTCAAGTGTCAAAATTTCAAAAAGAAGCAGATAATTTAATGAGGTTTTCAAACATACAAGGTCAAATTTAGCATTGTCTATTTAGGTCAATCCTCAAAGTTCAAGAGTACTCTAAACATGAATGCTTCTGTTTCAAAATTTCGAACAAAGCGCCAAAAGAGCCTCTACTCGCCCAAAACCGCATGAGACAAATGTTTGGTAGTAGAAGGAAAGTACTTTTCTAAGTCCGACCGATGAAACCTACCAGCCCGATGTCCAAAGGTCTAAACCGGGGTAGGTTTGTAGCTTCATCTAGATGCCACGCAACCGCCTCCGGAAAACATTCATGCATAATGGCCTCCTAAGCACAAATGCGCGCGGCCGAAATTGCTCTCGCCCACTATTTGGGACACCTAGGATTACCATCCTACCCCCGATCCGCAGTAGGTCCGAAGTTTAAGAGGGGGGCAAAGTTTGTACTTTCCCCAAATTTCAAACAAGCGCGTCCCATCTGTTCAAAAAAGCCAAAAACAAGCGCGTCCCAGACTGAAACATGGTTCTCCCTTAGCTCCCCCGCCCCCCGTCCAATTCCCCATTCGTACTCTGTGGGCGCCAAAACTACCTCTCCACCAGCCGCGAAACCTCGGCGTCCTCCACCCGCCACCCCATCCCACCCATCAGCTGCCGCCCTCCTCCAGCATACCGGAGTCGATACCCCGATGTCGTCGTCCACCGCAACCTCAACCGCAATGCCCTCCACGGCTAGTAGTTGAAGCCGAGGCCGAGCCAGCCGTACCCGAGCCAGTTCAACCACGCCGTCCTGTGCCTCACCGCGGCCGCTCCAACTTCGCCACCATCCACCGCACCGGAGTTGTTCCTGCTACGCCATCCTTCGTCGCCTCGGATATGCTTCCCCTCCGCCGACATACGGCCACGGCAACACAGTCAACAATTTGGCCATGGGTTCGTTCAAGGCTGCACCCTCCTCCAAAACATCGGTTCCCCCGGCAAAAAGAAGAAGATCGCCGCGACATACGGAGGACACCACACTAGCAACCGGAAATGGTACTCCTCATCCCTTATTCGTGTAAATCTTACGTGTCTGCTTGCACGGTATTCATCCCACATAAGACACTAGTTGACCGCTTCTTTTTGATACTAGAGGTTCCTAGTAACTCGTGATGCACAAGGTTTCTCCTCCTATACTATGTCACCTTAGCTAGAGGTCTGTTGCCACCTGGATTTCAATTCCTGGTCAGTTGATTCCCAATTAACGGAAGCATTCCCCGGCGTAACAGGCGCTAGTCCGCCTATTACGCTAGGGAAGCAGCGCCTCTGTTTTTATCTTAGGGGCGTGTGGGGCCTAGAGCTGCTGGCGCCCGATCTGGAGATCGTCCGGGAGTAAAGGGATGGCTTGGGGGCGCTGCCAAGCACGGTGGTGGTGTGAGGTCGAGGGGAGGGCGGGGTGGCGGAGGCAGGGGTCTGGACTAGTGGTCGCTGGTGGTTCGAGAAAGATCATCAATAGTGACTGGCGGGAGGTAGACGAAGGCCATCTGGCAATTCCTTATGGATCGGACGGTTCATAAAAAAATCGACTGACCTATTTATTTTCAGTCGACTGTTATCTTGATAGGACCACATGTGGTGGTGTGCTGTAGGAGTACCTGCATTTCCTGTGCTCATATATTACAAAATCATACGGAGTAGGATCTAATTTTGTTTGCCATGCAATGTTGTAAAGCTATCATATGTCTCATGTCATTTATTTTTTAGCCACCTGCTATCTTCTACTTTTACAGTGTAGTAGTTCTGCACACACTTCACCCATACTTTCACTATTGTGTTTTTATGCAAGGGTATTTCAGACTCTGCTGCCATGAGAGAAGCAGAAAATAAAAGAGAGAAGTCGCTCCAGTGTCGTACGCGGATAGGTCAGACATGTTTCAGCCTTATAAAGGGTGCAGTGTCAGCAGATGGAGACGGTAAACGTAGCTCTGGAGTTGATGACCTAGCTCACAATGAACCACCATCCCAGGTGCTTGCTTTAACTTCGCGGTGTCATATGTGGTTGCATGTTGCATATGGTCTAGCTTGTATTCGAAAGGCCGAAGTTGATCTTTATTAAGATAAGGAAATATATATTTTACATGAACCACCATCCCATGAGCACTAGAAGACAAATAGCTAGTCAGGGCACTGGCCGAGCCAGTGACAACCCCAGCACAGGCAGGCATCGCCTGGAAGCCAACTAAAAAGCCACAATGGTGGCAAAGCAGCCCGCCTCCCACCAGGCTCTCAAGTCCTAGATGACCATGCTCACCACTCCAGCCGGATGTCTAGCTTGTATTGCTTCCAATTTGGTTAAATTGCATATTCTTAGCTTACACATTATACCTTTGAATATGACATGCCTTCCTGTTTTTGGTACATAATAGTACATCTATCTATTAACCATGTTCTTACATCAAACTAATGTTCTTGTGTATCCCTCATCAATCACTTATGATGAGGCAGTCAGGCCAGTGGCCTACTGTGAGTAAAGATCCCCATTTAAAGAATGCAGCGTCAGCCTCCCGACATGATTCTCAAGAAACAACAAGGCTAGATGAAGATAGTGAACGTAGCTCTGTAGTTGATTACTGCATTTCCCCTACACTAGCATCGCAGGTGCTTGCTCTAACTTGGCAGTGTGATATGTGGTTGCATGTTGCATATGGTGTCTAAATTGTAATTCTTCCAATCTGGTTAAATTGCATGTGCTATTCTGCTTAGTTTATACATTATACCTATTAATGTGACATGCCTTCCTGTTTTTAGTACATAGTACATTTGTTTATTAAGCATATCCTTACATAAAACTGTTGTTTTTGTATCCTGCATCAATCAATATGACGAGACACTTTAGTATATGTAGTGCAATATTAGTTGCATCTTTCATATGATTTATAGCATGCGCTGCTTATAATTTGTTGAAATGCCATTTATGATGGGCCGTTTTTAACTTGGCAGAGTCATATTGGTTGCATCTTTCATGTGGTGTCTAGCTTGCATTGCTTCTTATTTGTTGGAATGGTTTCTACTTAGCTTACGCAAACAGTTGTGAATATGCCATGTCGTCCTGTTTTTCATACGTATTCCATCCTGGTATCATGTGTTTTCCTTACATCAAAGTAGTGATTGTCAGTATCATGCATGAATGAGTTCTGAAGAGTGAATTTTATTGCTTTTTCTTGTTGGTTTTATTGACAATTCAAAATCAACAAAGCGGAAGGAAGTTAGTAAGTCAGGGATAAAAGTGCTCCTTCCAAACGGAGGGCCTCTATAGATTCTACTCCTCCATCCCCCCAAGATGATTTGCAAGACAACACATGCATAGACACTCAACGTAGTTGTGTTGATGATGAGCATGTCTCCCCTAGTGCACCATCACAGGTGCTCCCTCTAACTTGGCACTGTTATATGTGGTTGCATGTTATGTATGATGTCTAGCTTGTATTGCTTCTAATTTTGTTGAATTCCATCTGCTTACTTTACACATTATACTTGTGAATAAGACACGTGTTCCTGTTTCTAGAACATACAATATTTGTCTATCACGCCATGTTATTACATCAAAGTACTACTGTTGTGTAACCTGCAACAATCACTTATCATAAGACACGTTTGACTTGGGAGTGTGATATAGGTTACATCTCGCATTCTTATCTAGCTTGTACCACTTCTAATTTGTTGAAATGGCACTTATGACGAGACAGTTTTAACTTGGTAGAGTGATATTCATTGCATCTTTCATATGATGTCTAGCTTTCATTGCTTGTAATTTGTTGAAATGCCTTCTCCTTAGTTTCCACATCATAAGCTGTGAATATGCAATGCTGTGAATATGCAATGGCACTAATGACGAGAGACCTTTAACTTGGTAGTGTGATGTTGTTTGCATCTTGCATATGATTTATTTCTTGTACTGCTTCACATTTGTATAAACACCATTTATGATGAGACACTGTTAACTTGGCAGAGCGATATTTGTAGCATCTTTCATATGGTGTCTACCTTCCATTGCATTGCTTCTAATTTAGAGAAATGTCTTCTGCTTAGTTTACACATCATAGTTCTGGTTATATCATGTCGTCCTATTTTTCGTACATATTACATCCTCCTATCATGTGGTTGTCTAACATCAAAGTTCAGTTCATCCGTATCATGCATCAATTTGTTCTGAAGAACTAAATTTTTATCTGTTTTTCTTGTCGGCTTGACTTAATATGGCACAGAGAAAGAGAATGCAACACAGAATGATAGGGAAAGGGAAGCGGAAGAATCTTGCAGATTGTGCTAGTATTCATGGTGCGGAAAATTTTACAAACAGGGTATCCCGTGCTACACGAGCCACAGAACAAGCCAAACAGAAACAAATAGCTACCACAAAACAAGCAGAGATAGCCCTAGTTGTCGCAACACCTTCCACAGTACCACTAGTTGCATGAGTTACTCGTTGGTTAACTCAGCTAGCAGCATGTTCCCAAGCTCCCTTGCCACCTGACACTACTTCTGAAGCACTCTTGACACAAGATGAGTTGGAAAGATTAGATGAACTTTGTGAGCTTCAACAGCAAGAAGGTAGTTGCTGAAGTCAAGTTACAGTTGCATGCTTCTTTATATGTAGTCTCATAGTTTGATGTACACTAACACTTCCTATGTTCGTTGTTGGACTAGCACCTAGGTGCAAGAGGAAACAAACATCAGGGATAATGCTCGATAGGTTAACTACATCTAGAGGAGGAAGAATGGAGATCCATTTTGAGGCAGGTTTAAAAAGGCCACGTGATGCTATAGAGTCAGCCAAGTTAGTATCGGAGGAAGCGGTTGCCGTTAGGTGTCATGTACGTATCCTCCCAACATGGATTTAGTATAGGGAATGACAAAGACGAAACCCAGTTCAACACCTTCCTCGACCATTTACCTGTAAGTATGGTTATGTATGGAAACTAGTAATATCGTCTTGCTTTGTCCCATACTTTTGTAGGTTGCTGATAATGAGACTCTCATAATTTTCAACAGATGAGGTTCAAGTTGGATAGCCAAGATGATGCAACCAAACAAGCTTACACCCATGTTTTCAAGTTTGCTCTGTGATAGTATTGGTATAACTTGAGGAAAACTCACTTTGAAGGCAAGGCTAACAGTGAACTTGCCCAAACATCTCCAGTGGAAAATATATCGGATGAAGACTGGAGAGGCCTCGTTAAACACTGGTCTGATCCAAAGTAACATGTACATTATATATATATATATATATATATATGTGTGTGTGTGTGTGTGTGGTCAGATCACATGTTGAAGTACTATTTATGCATGTGCCACACAAATCTATCTTCTTGTAGGTGAACTGTTCAAAGAACAAAGCTAACCATACGAAAGTGAAATTCCAATAGAGGGCAGGATCTCGTAGCTATATTGCACACTGCGAGGCTCTTGTAATTAGCTGTTGTTTCACTATTTTCGTTGTACCATATTATCATATCTATATTGACTTGTTCCTAACACAGAGGAAAGCCCGCAAGGACCAAAAAGTACCTGAACCAAATGCTATGGAAATCTTCAAGGACTGTCACACTAGCAAGACGAAGGGCATGACTACACCAGTCAAAGTTGTTGTTGTAAGTCCTTACTCCTCATGCCTTTTAACTACTACTTACTCCGACTTGTGCCTTGAACTGCATGGTTTGCAGCCAATGTCTATTACTCTTTTCAATTTTATACACAATTGTCTTAGTGTATCATTGCACCTTACAAGGTTTAAAAGAGAGGAGTGATGTTCCTTTAATCTTGACCTGTAATCTAGTTCCATGCTGGACTTTCCCACACAACGTTACAATTGCATGTTTGTCTATTCTCAGTTGTTTTGTGATATGAATGATGTCATACTATGCTTACCGTATTATAAACTTTCTCTCTTTTTCCTTAGCTATCAATACAATGTGAAGAAATAGACAATACATTAGCCATGGTACATGATCATATGTTTGGAACCTAGTTTTATTATGTACTTTGCAGTAAAATACAACTAATATTTTACACGGGTTCACCAGAATAAGTTATGTATATAGACCAAAGCTATTTTGTTTGGTTTTGCTGCCTCCTTAATATCTTCTATTCTGGTACTACTAATGTAAAACTCAAGTTTTCAGCAAGCTATGGAAAAATGGTGGAACCACCACCTTCTGAAGGTGGCGAGGCAACTATAACCACAATGCCAGCTCTTGCTACAGTGGGTCAGTACCTGTCCACTAATAGTGCCAAAAGCATGTTCCTGCACAATACTGGGTTGGTTGTTAAGGCAATCTCGTCCAAACTGCCTGATGATCAAGATATGCAAGCTCAAAACAATGTTATATCTGCGCTCCAGACACAAGTCTATTCCCTAACAGAGACCCTTTGTGAAACAAGGACAGACATTGTTTGATGTCGTCAAGATATGCATGGTTTTGAAACTAGACTACCAGACATTTGCTATGTTGTTTAGGAGCCTATGAGAAATGAAGGCGAAGGTTATGGTGCTCCATCAGACAATACAACATGAAAACGTAACAGTCAGGTCAAATGAACTGAGCTTCTGAACTTCTGGTGGTGCATTTATCTGCCAGACTGTTAACTTTTATGCCAACCTTCCTTTTGTTTTATAGTTGTAATTTGTTTTGTTGCGATACAAAATTTGTTCCTAACATGCAGCCATCGGCTGAAGAAAACAACAAGCCATTTTTGTATAGTGTAGGGTGTCCCTATATTTGCACTAGTGGCGATCTTTGATGCCCAGTAGATGTAATATGTGCAATTGTCTTAATAGCCTAGCATTAGTTTCAGGCTTATTTATTTCCTAGTCTTCTTTTTCCCTTGTTTGCTAGTGGATGCAACAACCATGGGCCATATATGGACCGTGGTAACCTTGACCCTGCTACGAGCCGTAGGATCCATGGGCCTCCTACGGGCCGTCGATAAATGGGCCTCCAATAGGGCTGTAGAATCGGTGGGCCTTGGGCCATTGGATAAATGGGTCTACATGGGTCGTAAACGGGCGTAATTGGTATCGGCCCAGCATGGTAGCGGGCCGTTAACAGGCTAGAGGACAACAAAGGCTTAATTCTATCACAGGCATAATGGGTCATTGATGGGCCAGAATATAGGACGCGCTGGAAACGACGCAACGGGTTAACAGGCCAGAAACGGGCGACTCTCGCCATGGGCAGAATTTGGCCCATTAGGGGAACAGGCTAGTAACGGGACGAAAGTAATCGAGGGTCGAAAAGGAGCCCAAGAACGTATGGGCCGTCAGTAGGCCGAAAGCTAACACAGGCTGGAAATGGCCCATGTGAATCATGGGCGGTTAACGGGTACAAAGAAATTTACTGTTCATTATGGGTTAGAGTCACCTGGGCCTCTAAAGGGTCTAAAGATACGAAGGCCTCATATGGGCCGAAAGATGTCGTGGCCTCGTGCGCCATACATGGGACGAAAGTGAAATGGGCTGGTGTTATATCCGACGGCCCACATGACGTTGTTGGGCCGATTTCGTGTACGCCCTAATGGGCCATGAGTTACCGGGCCGTAAAATGGGCTATTAGCAAAGACACCGTTAACAGGATTTTCATGGGCTAGCCCGCTAACTTTTGACCAAGTCAAACGGGCCGGCGTTTGTAAGCTAAATGGGACAGTGGTGGGCCATCGCACATGTCGACATATCATAGGTGTCTATCTGACCCACTAACGAGTGATATGTCTCCAATGTATCTATAATTTTTGATTGTTCCATGCTATATTATATCCTGTTTTGGACATTATTGGGCTTTATTATACACTTCTATATTATTTTTGGGACTACCTATTAACCGGAGGCCCAGCCCAGAATTGCTATTTTTTTTGCCTATTTCAGAGTTCCGCAGAAAAATAATATCAAACGGAGTCCAAACGGAATGAAACCTACGGGAACGTGATTTTCGGAATGAACATGATCCAGAGGACTTGGACCCTACGTCAAGAAAGCAACAAAGAGGGCACGTGGTAAGGGGCGCGCCCTGCACCATCGTGGGGCCCACGTTGCTCCACCGACGTACTTCTTCCTCCTATATATACCTACATACCCCCAAACTACCAGATACGGAGCCAAAACCCTAATTCCACCATCGTAACTTTCTGTATCCGTGAGATCCCATCTTGGGGCCTTTTCCGGAGCTCCGCCGGAGGGGGCATCGATCACGGAGGGCTTCTACATCAACACCATAGCCTCTCCAATGAAGTGTGAGTAGTTTACTTCAGACCTTTGGTCCATAGTTATTAGCTAGATGGCTTCTTCTCTCTTTTTGGATGTCAATACAAAGTTCTCCCCCTCTCTTGTGGAGATCTATTCGATGTAATCTTCTTTTGCAGTGTGTTTGTTGAGACTGATGCATTGTGGGTTTATGATCAAGTTTATCTATGAACAATATTTGAATCTTCTCTAAATTCTTTTATGTATGATTGGTTATCTTTGCAAGTCTCTTTGAATTATCAGTTTGGTTTGGCCTTCTAGATTGATCTTTCTTGCAATGGGAGAAGTGCTTAGCTTTGGGTTTAATCTTGCGGTGCCCTTTCCCAGTTACAGTAGGGGCAGCAAGGCACGTATTGTATTGTTGCCATCGAGGATAACAAGATGGGGTTTATTTCATGTTGCATGAGTTTATACCTCTACATCATGTCATCTTGCTTAAAGCATTACTCTGTTCTTTTGAACTTAATACTCTAGATGCATGCTGGATAGCGGTCGATGTGTGGAGTAATAGTAGTAGATGCAGGCAGGAGTCGGTCTACTTGTCTCAGACGTGATGCCTATATACATGATCATACCTAGATATTCTCATAACTATGCTCAATTCTGTCAATTGCTCAACAGTAATTTGTTTACCCACCATAATACTTATGCTTTCGAGAGAAGCCACTAGTGAAACCTATGGCCCCCGGGTCTATTTTCTATCATATTAATCTTCCGTCAACAATCTATTTCCTTTTCTGTTTATTTTGCTTTCTTTACTTTGCATCTTTATCATAAAAATACCAAAAAAATTACCTTATCATATCTATCAGATCTCACTTTCGTAAGTGACCGTGAAGGGATTGACAACCCCTTTATTGCGTTGGTTGCGAGGATTTTATTTGTTTGTGTAGGTGCGAGGGACTCGTGCGTGGCCTCCTACTGGATTGATGCCTTGGTTCTCAAAAACTGAGGGAAATACTTACGCTACCTTGCTGCATCACCCTTTCCTCTTCAAGTGAAAACCAACGCAGTGCTCAAGAGGTAGCAAGAAGGATTTCTGGCATCGTTACCGGCGTGTCTACGCAAAAGTCAACACACCAAGTACCCATCACAAACCCTTATCTCCCGCATTACATTATTTGCCATTTGCTTCTCCTTTTCCTCTTCCCCACTTCACCCTTGCCGTTTTTTTGCCCTCTCTCTCCATCCTCCTTCTCTTTCTCTATTTGCCTCCTTTTGCCCGTATCTTGTTTGCTTGTGTGTTGGATTGCTTGCTTGTCACGATGGATCAAGATAATACCAAATTGTGTGACTTTACTAATACCGACAATAATGATTTTATTAGCACTCCGATTGCTCCTCTTACCGATGTTGAATCTTGTGAAATTAATGCTGCTTTGCTGGATCTTGTCATGAAAGATCCGTTTTCCGGCCTTCCTAGTGAAGATGCCACTACTCATCTAAACAACTTTGTTGATTTGTGTGATAAGAAAAAGAAGAAAGATGTGGACAATAATATTTTTAAATTGAAACTATTTCCTTTTTTTGCTTAGAGATAGTGCTAAAGCCTGGTTTTCGTCTTTGCCTAAAAATAGTATTGATTCGTGGAATAAGTGCAAAGATGCTTTTATCTCTAAGTATTTTCCTCCCTCTAAGATCATCTCTCTTAGAAACGATATCATGAATTTTAAGCAACTTGACCATGAACATGTTGCACAAGCTTGGGAGAGGATGAAATTAATGATACGTAATTGCCCTACACATGGTTTGAATTTATGGATGATTATTCAAAAAAATTATGCTGGATTGAATTTTGCTTCTAGAAATCTTTTAGATTCGGCCGCGGGAGGCACTTTTATGGAAATCATTTTAGGGGAAGCTACTAAACTCCTAGATAATATTATGGTTAATTATTCTCAATGGCACACTAAAAGATCTACTAATAAGAAAGTGCATGCGATAGAAGAAATTAATGTTTTGAGTGGAAAGATGGATGAACTTATGAAATTATTTGCTAATAAAAGTATTTCTTCTGATCCTAATGATATGCCTTTGTCTACTTTAATTGAGAACAATAATGAATCTATGGATGTGAATTTTGTTGGTAGGAATAATTTTGGTAACAACGCGTATAGAGGAAACTTTAATCCTAGGCCGTATCCTAGTAATTCCTCTAATAATTATGCTAATTCCTACAACAATTCTTATGGAAATTTTAACAATATACCCTCTGATTTTGAATCTAATATTAAAGAATTTATTACTTTGCAAAAGAATTTCAATGCTTTGATTGAAGAAAAAATGCTTAAGATTGATGAGTTGGATAGGAACGTTGATAGAATTTCTCTTGATATTGATTCTTTGAAACTTAGATTTATTTCACCTAAGCATGATATCAATGAGTCTCTCAAAACCACGAGAATTTCCATTGATGAGTGCAAAGAAAGAACCGCTAGGATGCGTGCTAAGAAAGAATGCTTTATAAAAGCGTGTTCTTCTAGTTTCCATGATAATAAAGATGAAGATCTAAAAGTTATTGATGTGTCCCCTATTAAATCTTTGGTTTTCAATATGAATCTTGATAATGATGGTACTGAATATGATCCACCTTTACCTAGAAGACATTCCAAAAATTCGGAGTCTTTGGATCTTGATGCTAAAATTGTTAAAAGTGGGATTGAAGAAGTCAAAACTTTAAATATCAATGAACCCACTATTTTGGATCTCAAGGAATTTAATTATGATAATTTATCTTTAATAGATTGTATTTCCTTATTGCAATCCATGCTAAATTCTCCTCATGCTTATAGTCAAAATAAAGCCTTTACCAAACATATCGTTGATGCTTTGATGCAATCTTATAAAGAAAAACTTGAGTTGGAAGTTTCTATCCCTACAAAACTTTATGATGAGTGGGAAACTACTATTAAAATTAAAATTAAAGATCATGGATGCTATGCTTTGTGTGATTTGGGTGCTAGTGTTTCCACGATTCCAAAGACTGTGTGATTTGCTAGGTTTCCGTGATTTTGATGATTGCTCTTTAAACTTGCACCTTGTGGATTCAACTATTAAGAAACCTATGGGAAGAATTAATGATGTTCTTATTGTTGCAAATAGTAATTATGTGCCCGTCGATTTTATTGTTCGTGACATAGATTGCAATCCTTCATGTCCTATTATTCTTGGTAGACCTTTCCTTAGAACGATTGGTGCAATTATTGATATGAAGTAAGGGAATATTAGATTCCAATTTCCGTTAAGGAAAGGCATGGAACACTTCCCTAGAAATAAAATTAAATTACCATATGAATCTATTATGAGAGCCACTTATGGATTGCCTACAAAGATGGCAATACCTAGATCTATCCTTGCTTTTATGCCTAGCTAGGGGCGTTAAACGATAGCGCTTGTTGGGAGGCAACCCAAGTTTATTTTTATTCCTTGCATTTTGCTCCTGTTTAGTAATAAATAATTTATCTAGCCTCTTTTTTGGTTGTGTTTTTTGTGTTTAATTAGTGTTTGTTCCAAGTAGAACCGTTGGGAAGACTTGGGGAAAGTCTTTTTAATCTTGCTGTAAAAAACAGAAACTTTAGCGCTCACGAGAATTGCTGCCATTTTTTTTGAAAATTGATATTCAGTTAATTATTTTTGAAGGTGATTAATAGATAAATTCCTCATGTACATAAATTTATTTTCGAATTTTTGGGGTTCCAGAACTTGCGTTAGCTACAAATTACTACATACTGTTCTGTTTTTGACAGATTTTGTTTGTCGTGTTTTGTTTGCTTATTTTGATGAATCTATGGCTAGTAAAATAGTTTATAAACCATAGAGAAGTTGGAAGACAGTAGGTTTAACACCAATATAAACAAATAATGAGTTCATTACAGTACCTTGAAGTGATCTTTTATTTTCTTTCGCTAACGGAGCTCATGAGATTTTCTACTTTAAGTTTTGTGTTGTGAAGTTTTCAAGTTCTGGGTGAAAAGATTTATGGATTATGGACAAGGAGTGGCAAGATCCTAATCTTGGGGATTCCCATGTCACCCCAAGATAATCTAAGGACACCTAAAAGCCCAAGCTTGGTGATGCCCCGGAAGGCATCCCCTCTTTCGTCTACTTCCATCGGTAACTTTACTTGCAGCTGTATTTTGCTTGGAGCGTCTTGTATTATTTGAGTATTTATTTGTTAGTTTTCCACAATCATCCTTGCTGTACACACCTTTTGAGAGAGACACACATGATTCGGAAATTGTTAGAATACTCTATGTGCTTCACCTATATCTTTTGAGTTATATAGTTTTTGCTCTAGTGCTTCACTTATATCTTTTAGGGCACATTGGTGGATTTGTTTCATAGAAACTATTGTTCTCTCATGCTTCATATAGATTATTTTGAGAGTCCTACAAAACATCGTGGTAATTTGCATTAATTATGTTAAGCATTCAAGATTAATAATTGTTTTCTTATGAGTGTGTTGAATACTATGAGAAGTTTGATACTTGATAATTGTTTTGAGATATGGAGATGGTGATATTAGAGTCGTGCTAGTTGAGTAGTTATGAATTTGAGAAATGCTTGTGTTGAAGTTTGTGATTCCCGTAGCATGCACGTATGGTGAACAGTTATGTAAAGAAGTTGGAGCATGAATTATTTATTGATTGTCTTCCTTATGAGTGGCGGTCGGGGACGAGCGATGGTCTTTTCCTACTAATCTATCCACCTAGGAGCATGCGCGTAGTACTTTTCTTCGATAACTAATAGATTTTTGCAATAAGTATGTGAGTTCTTTATGACTAATGTTGAGTCCATGGATTATACGCACTCTCACCCTTCCACCATTGATAGCCTCTCTAGTACCACGCACCTTTCACTGGTATCATACACCCACCATATACCTTCCTCAAAACAGCCACCATACCTACCTACCATAGCATTTCCATAGCCATTCCGAGATATATTGTCATGCAACTTTCCAATGTTCCTTTTATTATGACATGCTCCATCATTGTCATATTGCTTTGCATGATCATGTAGTTGACATTTTAGTTGTGGCAAAGACACCGTTCATAATTCTTTCGTACAAGTCACTCATGCATCATTGCTATCCCGGTATACCGCCGGAGGCATTCATATAGAGTCATACTTTGTTCTAGTATCGAGTTGTAATCATTGAGTTGTAAATAAATAGAAGTGTGATGATCATCATTCATAGAGTATTGTCCCAAAAAAATAAAAAAAAGAAAGGCCCAAAAATATATAAAGGGACAATACTACTATCCTTTTCCACACTTGTGCTTCAAATTAGCACCATGATCTTCATGATAGAGAGTCTACTATGTTATCACTTTCATATACTAGTGGGAATTTTTCATTATAGAACTTGGCTTGTATATTCCAATAATGGGCTTCCTCAAAATGCCCTAGGTCTTCATGAGCAAGCAAGTTGGATGCACACCTACTTAGTTCTTTTTGTTGAGCTTTCATATACCTATAGCTCTAGTGCATCCATTGCATGGCAATCCCTACTCACTCACATTGATATCTATTAATGGGCATCTCCATAGCCCGTTGATACGCCCAGTTGATGTGAGACTATCTTCTCCCTTTTTGTCTTCTCCACAATCACCATTCTATTCCACATATAGTGTTATATCCATGGCTCACGCTCATGTATTCCGTGAAGATTGAAAAAGTTTGACAACACCAAAAGTATGAAACAATTGCTTGGCTTGTCATCGGGGTTGTCCATGATTTAATTACTTTGTGTGGTGAAGATGGAGCATAGCCAGACTATATGATTTTGTAGGGATAACTTTCTTTGGCCATGTTATTTTGAAGAGACATAATTGGTTAGTTAGTATGCTTGAAGTATTATTATTTCTATGTCAATATTGAACTTTTGTCTTGAATCTTTCGGATCTAAATTATGCCAAGTAGCATTCCACATCAAAAATTCTATTTTTATCATTTACCTACTCGAGGACGAGCAGGAATTAAGCTTGGGGATGCTTGATATGTCTCCAACGTATCTATAATTTTTTATTGTTCCATGCTATATTATATCCTGTTTTGGACATTATTGGGATTTATTATACACTTTTATATTATTTTTGGGACTAACCTATTAACCGGAGGCCCAGCCCAGAATTGCTGTTTTTTTCCTATTTTAGAGTTTGCAGAAAAATAATATCAAACAAAGTCCAAACGGAATGAAACCTTCGGGAACGTGATTTTCGGAATGAACATGATCCAAAGGACTTGGACCCTACATCAAGAAAGAAACCAGGAGGGCACGAGGTAGGGGGGCGCGCCTACCACCAGGCGCGCCCTCCACCCTCGTGGGGCCCACGTTGCTCCACCGACGTACTTCTTTCTCCAATATATACCTATGTACCCCCATACTACCAGATATGGAGCCAAAACCCTAATTCCACCATCGTAACTTTCTGTATCCGTGAGATCCCATCTTGGGGCCTTTTCCGAAGCCCCGCCGGAGGGGCCATCGATCGTGGAGGGCTTCTACATCAACACCATAGCCTCCCCGATGAAGTGTGAGTAGTTTACTTCGGACCGTTGGGTCCATAGTTATTAGCTAGATGGCTTCTTCTCTCTTTTTGTATGTCAATACAAAGTTCTCCCCCTCTCTTGTGGAGATCTATTCGATGTAATCTTCTTTTGCGGTGTGTTTGTTGAGACAGATGAATTGTGGGTCTATAATCAAGTTTATCTATGAACAATATTTGAATCTTCTCTGAATTCTTTTATGTATGATTGGTTATCTTTGCAAGTCTCTTCGAATTATCAGTTTGGTTTGGCCTACTAGATTGATCTTTCTTGCAACGGGAGAAGTGCTTAGCTTTGGGTTCAATCTTGCGGTGTCCTTTCCCAGTGACAGTAGGGGCGGCAAGGCACGTATTGTATTGTTGCCATCGAGGATAACAAGATGGGGTTTATTTCATATTGCATGAATTTATGCCTCTACATCATGTCATCTTGCTTAAAGCATTACTCTGTTCTTTTGAACTTAATACTCTAGATGCATGCTGGATAGCGGTCGATGCGTGGAGTAATAGTAGTAGATGTAGGCAGGAGTTGGTTTACTTGTCTTGGACGTGATGCCTATTTACATGATCATACCTAGATATTCTCATAACTATGATCAATTCTGTCAATTGCTCAACAGTAATTTGTTTACCCACCGTAATACTTATGCTTTCGAGAGAAACCACTAGTGAAACCTATGGCCCCCGGGTCTAGTTTCCATCATATTAATCTTCCGTCAAGAAGCTATTTCCTTTTCTGTTTATTTTGCTTTCTTTACTTTGCATCTTTATCATAAAAATACCAAAAATATTATATTATCATATCTATCATATCTCAGTTTTGTAAGTGACCGCAAAGGGATTGAGAACCCCTTTATTGCGTTGGTTGCGAGGATTTTATTTGTTTGTGTAGGTGCGAGGGACTCGTGCGTGGCCTCCTACTGGATTGATACCTTGGTTGTCAAAAATGGAGGGAAATACTTACGCTACTTTGCTGCATCACTCTTTCCTCTTCAAGGGAAAACCAACACAGTGCTCAAGAGGTAGCAACGAGCTGACACGTGTTTCCTCCGGCAAATCAGAATTTTACACGTGGAAATTTCCCATTGGTCTGGGCTGTTAACAGGTTATCGGATCGCAAACCGGACCCGATAGCTTAACGGCGACCCGTTACGGTGGATGCCACGTGTCGGTCACCCTTGATGAAAGCACTTTTGTGACGTGCGATTTATCGTCATGGAAGTGGACATTTCCATGATGCTAATTTTGGTAATGTCATGGAACACTTCTACGATAGCATAGGTATGACTATCTTGATTTTGTCATAAAATCGTCATGGATGTACATGCATGACAGAAAACATGACCTACTGTGACAAACACGTATCATCACGGAAGTGTATTTTTCTTGTAGTGAAGGTAACAATTTATCCAATGGCATAATGATATCAAGCCTCAATATAAATGGCATATTTTCTAATATTTCTAATCTTCAAGCGCATTGCATCCATCTTGATCTTGTGATCATCAACGACATACGCAACATGCAACTCCAATATTATCTTCTCCTCCTCAAATTTTTTCAATTTTTCCTTTAAGTAATTGTTTTCTTCTTCAACTAAATTTAACCTCTCGACAATAGGGTCAGTTGGAATTTTCTGTTCACATACACTATGTCACGTTTGTCAGCATAATTTTCATCAACACTAAATGAAACAAATAGTTATAAAAGATAATATATATATGACATCCGAATCATAGAGAGGACGAGGGCCGACGAAGGCAGATACCAAAACCATCGCACTATATAATAACAAACAATAATAAAAGTAAGAAAATTACACAAATATATATATATATATATATATATATAAATCATACAAGTAAGAACTTTTTTCTTTTAGAAAGAAGATAAGATCAAGAGGCTCACCACGGTGGTGCCGGCGACATGATCGGCGCGGGCGATCGACGGCGGTAAGGACGGGGACGGGACAGGACGGACCGCCAAACCTATACAAATCTTGAGGACAATTGAGCTTGGACAAGGAGCTTCGATAGGAGAAAGCTTAAGTGTGGTTCGAGCATTTCATCAAACACATCATGTGCATAGGAGGTGAGCTAGAGCACCACAAAGCTCTCCCACGGCCGGCCAAAAAAACAGAGCACTCCACTGCTCTGCTCGCGGGCAAGGGGGTATATATAGGCATCGCTTTGGTCCCGGTTCGTGGCTGGAACCGGAACTAAAGGACACCGTTTGGTCCTGGTTCCAGCCACCAACTAGGACCAATGGTTGTGGGCCAGGAGCGAGACCCATTGGTCTCGGTTCGTGTCTGGAACCAGGACCAAAGGGGCCAGACGAACCGGGACCAATGGCCCCCGAGGCCCGGCCTCCCCCCTGGCCTCACGAACTAGGACCGATGCCCCCATGGGTCCCGATTCATGAGTGAAACATTTTAGGATGAAGTGACATCAACACAAAGATCTGTGAGCAGTGTAGCATGGCCATTACCGAATGATTATGGATTGGAATTGGAATGTGCTGATGTTCTCGAGCATCAACTAGAGGTGGCAAGACAACATGCACATGATTCTCAACATAACAATCAACAAGTTGAGACTGGACATGCAGGTATTAGATGCAGGAGCCAAAAAATGAAACGAGACACTGAGGTAACTACGAAGGAATTAGAGATTTTGCAGACTGAAATTTGTGCTATCTGAATCCGGCCAATCCTATTTTCTGAAGAAATTATAGTTCAAATGGTAAGTTATGTTGATGCGTGTCCATGATGTATGAGCTTTATTTGTCTAGTGTATGTAATTTGTTGTTTGTGGACGCTTTATTATCACTGGTGCCGAACTATAATGCCTAGTGGGTATATTCAGCTGTAATTTCTTTATTGTATAGTGTAAGATTATTCTACGTTCCTATGCCTTAGTCTTTTTATTGTATAGTGTATGTTTTTTAGAGGCGATAGTATAGAGTAGGATAATTCTTGAATATGCTATATCATTGAAATGGGGGTCAACACGCCCAAACATTTCCTGGACACCATACAAATGAACAAACATGTGTAGTCAAAGCGGGCCCTAATTGGGCTGGTCAAAATAATATTAAGTGGATCCCAAATGATGTGGCCCACCGTAACAACGACTCTTAGCACGCCGTTAACAGGACAAAAGCTCGATAGGGCCGTACAAATGGAAAAGGCCCGCGGACCTCTAGCAGGCTGATATAGATGTCAATTTTGTCTCGTCCCTTTTACTTTACGGGCTAGTAAGAGGCCGAAAGTGTTATGGGGCAGAGGAGGCCCAATTTGCAAACTCGGATTTTAACAGGCCGAACGTCGTGCTGGGCTGAAATGATGCCCCACGGAACATGGGCCCCTAATGGACCTAAAGTCAAAGGCCCAACTATTGTGCAGGCCGTTAATAGGCCGAGAGACAAAATGAGCTAGGAGTTGGCCCATTTACCGAATGGGCCGAGTACAGGCCTAAAGTCACAGCGGGCTAGAATTGGCCCAACTACAGAATGGGCCGAGAAAAGTTTGAAAGACGTTCTGGGCCGTTAACGGGCTTGGACTGACGATGGGCCGCTAACAGGCCGAAAGAAGCTCGGGCCGCAATTGGGCCCAAAGACACAGTGGGCCGTTAATGGGCTAAAACTAATGATGGGCTGGAAATTGTTAAATGTAGAATGGGCCTTTGATGGGCAGATTCTGTGTAACTTGTATGGGCCGTGCTTGTAATGGGCCTGACTCAAGTAGGCAGCTAATGGGTCGGCCCACTTATTTTGACAGGCCCGACCTTTTAACCTGAACGGCCCATTGTTGGGCCGGTCCACATGTCGACATATCATAGGCGCATCTCGCCCATTGGATGAGTGACACCTGTGCCAAGGCGGAGCTGACACGTGGTTTCGTCGGCCAATGAGAATTTTACACGTGGAAAATCGTCATTGGTCGTGGCTGTTAGCGGGTTATCGGATCCAAAACCGGACCCAATAGCTTAACGGCGACCCGTTACGGTGGATGCCACGTGTCGGTTACCCTTGATGAAAGCACTTCCATGACGCGACATTTATCGTCATGGAAGTGAACACTTCTATGATGATAATTTTAGTAATGTCGTGGAACACTTCTACGACAACACATCTTTGACTATCTTGATTCTGTCAGAAAATCATCATGGATATACATGCATGACAAAAAACGTGACCTACTATGAGAAACACGTATCATCACGGAAGTGTATTTTTTGTAGTGAATGTGCCACCAAACACATGATCCTTGGTCGTGGCCATTTTGACTGAATTATACCTCTGACAAAATTATTGCAAATTTGATCCTTGAAGTGCACTGTCATATACAACCTACTTATTGTGTCATATCTTGTTGCAATACTGAATGTGACAAGCGGTGTCGTATTGAAGAAGGCAAGGTGTCATGGGTTGAAAGCTATCCGAGTAACTTGCATGTCCGAGGATGTATTCTCACCGTATAGATGGAAAGATCTGTAGTCGAACACTTGATTTCCGAAGCAGACATATGCCTTGACTGATTTGTACTTTTGACAATAATTATTGCAAATCTAATCCTTGAACTCTGCGGTCATATACTGCCAACTCACCGTATAATCTCTGAGGATGGTGCAATAGTGTGGTACTGATGCAGACTGAGTGGCTTATGAGGGAAGCCATCCGAGTAGCTTGCTGAGGAAGACTCATTAGCTTCTACTCGAAGCTTTTGTCTGGGTAGCGTGCTGAAGAAGTCTGGGTTCTGTATCTGAGAAGCTTCTCCTCAGGTTGCATGTTGGGAAAGATTCATTTCCATCTGTCAGAAGCTTTTACTAAGGTATCTTGCTGAGAAAGACAGGGTATCTTGGACCGGAATCTGTCCGTATTTCATACTGAGAAAATTTGAGGGTCCTTGCATCATAGGATTCTTCTGATGGTGTGTGGAGGAAGACTGAGTTTCTCATATCCAAAGCTTCACACTTGTGATATGCAGACTGAACACCATACTCATACCCATAATATTCTGTAGCTGATTACTTGCATGAGAAAATTTGTTTGACTGTCTTCCTTGATCATAGCACATCATGACTTTCTTTCGGAGTATAACATATTTCAAGCATCATTCATTGTTGATCCAAAACTTTGTATACGATCCATACCTTTGACAGGAAATATTCCGTTGGTCTTGCAACTGACTTGTCTTCCTGCTGGCTTGATCATTACTATTGTGACAATTTTGTACTGATGTAGACTCGATGCTGATATTCAATCCAAGACACCATTGGTATCCTGAGCAGATATTAATACGATAATGCAATTGACTGGGCAGACCATAATGTTCAGCTCAGCTTCTTCACAATATTTCAAATCCTTACTGCTTCTTCGAGTCCGGTGTCGGAGGATGAGCAACTTCCATAAGGGTAAATAAGGTAACACCGAGGGCCCAAAAAGAAAGAAGCAAAAGAAAACTCAACTAAACAAAAGCACACAACAATCAAGTCACACACAAACAATGTCACATATTGCTGCTAGTCACACAATATGCATGCCTACTTAAGCACACAAATCTCGCGGGATCTCCGGTTCTATGATCTATCATGTTGTGCCGGTGTGCACGAGGACGAATCAATGTGTGGAAGAATTGGTGTAAACATCGCTACACCAGTTGTTGGCTTAGCCAAATAGGAACCTGGACTAGCTCAGAGGCGAGGATGTACTCGATAACTATGTAGCGGGACACGAATGTCGCGACCACATTATTATCAAGTAGATGGAAGGGATCCATACCCATCCAATGAATAGGATAGCAGGGAAAACTAAGTCTGTTGGCATTGCCCTTTCTTGATTACTAAGATCATTAAGGGTTGCCAACACGACAAGATAAAAACGATGATCCTCGATAGAAGCATGTCCATCACCGAAACAATAGGTGGGGCTCAAATAAATATATCGGTGCGATACCTGAGCACCATTTCTGCAAATAGTGTCGGGATCACTTGGCATCACTCTATTGGGATAGAAATGACACCAAACACCGAAGAACAGACAGGAAAAGAAAACTGGTGAAATGCAGGGGTTGAGCTGTAGTGGATCCGAACCGATGCCAACTACACTCACCAAATAAACCGTTAGCAACAAATAAAACTATGTGCATGCTATGCAACAAAAAAATGCAGCAACCAAATGCAACAAATAATGAAGACTCTATACTACCGGTTTCTACCGCTCGCGCTGACTAGGGCGTCCTATAGCCAGACCTGCTCTAATACCAAGCCTGTGGCACCCCGGCTCAGAGAAACCAAAACGCCCCGTATTCTAGCCCAAAGATCAGGGAGAAGTCTTCTAGAATACGACACTGCTTGACATAGAATAAATCAGATCTTATTACAAAGGATAATAAATACATGGGTCTGATGTTACAAAGAAGTACATCAGCACGACGACACTACGCCTGCGATACTACACTTGCTCTATGCTAGTAGCGGAACAACTCGTAGCAGCGGAATACATCTAGAAGTGGAACAACAATGAAGGTGGTGAAGGCCACTCCATAGGGACTCTGGTTGGGACACGATCTAGATCGCACGCGTGGAAACCTCGACAAGCAATCAATCAAACATGGCATCACTTGCAACCTGGCATGACACGCCAGGTCAGTACATTAAATGTACTTGCAAGCTCACAACAACTGAAAGCATCAAGGCAAGACAACAACATAGCGTTAGCAGGTTAATTAATTATCAACTACTATGATAAGAAAGCAACTACTAAACCTGATATGAAACTACTACAATACTGATAAACCAACATCTCAGATCTCAATAACCATCTCACTCTTGGCTATCCAGCCAAGCAATATACCATCTCGATTACCTCATGATCCACCTGGTCACCTCATGATCAAAACATCCACATGATCACCTCGTTACCACATCACAAACATACTGATCATCCTCGAGATCATCCAACAACATCATCAACATCCTGCTAAACTGTTAGTGCTCACAATATCAACATATAAATCATCTAAAGTCATTCCGTCATGTGAGTGTTGATTGAACGGTGTGACCTAGTATGAACTTATGCCCATGACCGAGGACGCGACTATTGATAGAATAAGCACACACACTCTGCAGAGGTAGCGCACTTTACCCACACCACGGAAACCATGGCCTCGCACTACCATTCGGGTGGACCAACGGCGTTCCGACAAAACTGATCTACTACCATGACACTCTCCCGGCCACTCCGACCAACTCCCTTCTGGGCTAAGTCATGGGTGGCACCGTGCCTACCAAAGGCATCGACGGCCACCGTCATGGCAAAACAAAAATGGTCCCAAAAAGGGACAAAAAGGGCCCTATCCAACTACGGGCACAAAAGGTTATGTCTGCTTACCGGGTCAGAGTACTGCATGCCCATAACCTTCTCTCGTTGGAGGCACTGGCGAGAGGCATGACCACTACTAGGAAAAGGGCTATAGCTAATATGGACATTAATGGCGCACCATGTATGTGGTGCGCCACTGCTATATAGCAGTGGTGCACCAGATACAGGTGCACCATTAGTGTCCTCATTACTAGTGGCGCACCACACCCACAGTGCGCCACTACTAACAAATTTATCTTTTTTTATTTTTCCAAAACTAGTAATGGCGCACCAGGGCATAGTAATGGCGCACCACACACTCTGTGCGCCACTACTAACGATTTTTTTACTTTTTTTAAAAAACTAGTAATGGCGCACCAGGGTATAGTGCGCCATTACTAGTTCAAACTAGTAATGGCGCACCACAACCACGGTACGCCACTACTAACATATTTTTTTTGCAAAACTAGTAATGGTGCACCATGTAATAGGTGTGCCATTAGTAACCAGGGTTACTAATGGCGCATTGGTAGGTGGTGCGCCATTGGTAGCTTTGATCAAATCCCCCCCCCCCCCGTGGACCGCCATTTTAGTTTTAAAAAAATAAAAGAAAATGATGGAAATGTCAAAAAAAAGAAAATAAGTTTCCCACGTGATATGTGGTCTAGTTGTTAGGAAAATTTACAAATATGAATTTCGACTTTATTTGCAAAATCTCTCTAGAATTTAGTAAAATGGGCATAACTTTTTGCATACAAACTCGGGTTAAAAAGTTTTTTATATGAAAAATCATCTACTCGAAAAGTTACATCCGAATTGAACTAGGGGGGGACCCTATTCAAGATTTTCAGAATCCACAAAAAACTAATAGAACGAAAGATACGGGGCTTTTAAGATCTAGAGGGGGAGAATGGAAAATAATTCAAACTTACTAGTGGCGCACCATTTGCTAGTTGCTCCACTAGTAACAGAAAAAAATTGGTTTCAAATTTTTTTGGAAATGTTTTTCAAAATATGATACGTAATATGACCGGGAAGTTTGAAATATTTTTTCAAAATTTCATCACACTCATGAACATGAACAAAGTCCTAGACATCAACAAGGATTAATAGGATTGATATGATAGATATATCAACAAGTGCCTATTAAGTGAGGTGGTGCTAGGGTTGGATAGAACTACGAAGTTAAGCGTTCTTGGGCTGGAGTAGTGTGAGGATGGGTGACCCTCCGGGAAGTTTGACCACTTAGTGCAATTTGACTTGAGATTAAGTATATTGACCCGAGATTAAGAAAAAAGCGAAAAAAATATGAAAAAAAATTGTAAAAAAAATTCTGAAAAAAAATTGTTAGTAATGGCGCACTTCTATGTGGTGCACCATTACTAAGTCAGATAGTAATGGCGCACTTCTACGCATACTAATGGCGCACTATAGGTTCGCCATTACTATCACAGATAGTAATGGCTTACCTATAGTGCGCCATTAGTATTTGTTACTAGTGGTGTGATAATAGTGGCGCACCTGTAGTGCGCCATTAATGGCAAAAACAGGTGCGCCACTAATTAGCCTTTTCCTACTAGTGGACAATAGACCGCATTAGGGCCTTCCCCATAAAAGGCAAATGTGGTTGCACTGGAAAAGCCCGGTTCAGTGGCACCTAACCAACTTAATGACGGAATTTATCCCCAAAATATAACAATGACAATAGATACTCCAATATCATCTATCAACCTGTAATTCAAGTCATAGAAATATCCAACAACTATTCCAAAGTATAATATCATCATACCAAAAATACTTCGAGGATAGCCTAACACTACGATCATGATGAATCCAAGAACAATAATATTACTACTCCAATAGCAATAACAACCTATCTAGCTAAGATCCACATGCAAGCATCATCTCTTAAATCATACTCCAAAACATAACATCAACTAGCATCATGATGAAAATAACACTAGCCACTAATAATCCAATGGCAACGTGATATCCAAAGTAATACTCCAAACCATAATACCATCATGAAAAAAAATCGTATTAGCCACTAAGAATCCAAAGGCAACATGTCATGCACATAAGATGCAAAATATTAAACCTAGAACTCCAAACAATATCTTGGCAATAGCAAGATCAAACAATACTCCGAGAAATGCCATGAACAAATCACAAGTAGCTAAAACAATATTTTAAACAAGTTCAAATAATTTAAAGCATGTCACTGCATTGCAATCCTACAAATAGAGGGTGTGGCTTGCCTGAGGTGGAAGGATTCATTAGGAGAAAATGCGAGAAACTCGCGAAACGAACCACCGAAAATCTTTCTCTCTCGGAGAGGGCTGATTAAGGGCAAGGGTATAATGGTAATTTTCAGAATGTTAACACATGGTGAGAATGATACCAACAGAACGGGCTCGACAAGACGAAGAAGTGGGCTTTGGAATCACCTCATTTCGAGTTGGGATCAAAAAGATATAAGGGTTCTCCGGCCAGGGACTTTTGTGCAAATATTATATTTACCTACAGGTCCTTGCCAGAAAATCCACTGATAAAAGAAGAGGTGCACTGCTGCGCTGGTCCGTCCTGGGCTGAAACTGCCGTTGCTGCTACTATGCATATGGGCCAAGCCCAACTGCACAGTGCGGGGTCACGTAGTAGGCATATTTCTCCCATTACGCTTCCATCAAAGGGTTGGCACACTCGGGAAGTACGCCTCCACTTAACCCAATGGGCGGGACCGGCCAGCGCAGCAAGAGGATGACGGGTGGGACCGAGGGCCCACTGGCAAGCTGAGTTGGCCATCTCCTTCGTCTTCTTCTCACGTGCTAGGCAGAGTGGTGGTGTCTACTACACAACCTTCTTCTTGTAGACGTTGTTGGGCCTCAAAGTGCAGAGGTTTGTAGGACAGTAGCAAATTTCCCTCAAGTGGATGACCTAAGGTTTATCAATCCATGGGAGGCGTACGATGAAGATGGTCTCTCTCAAACAACCCTGCAACCAAATAACAAAGAGTCTCTTGTGTCCCCAACACACCCAATACAATGGTAAATTGTATAGGTGCACTAGTTCGGTGAAGAGATGGTGCTACAAGTGCAATATGGATGGTTGTTGGGGATACAACTATTAAGTATAAACCGCCCAGGAGGGGCCGGGTTATGCTCATGATGATTTACTAGTATTGAAGCCCATGAAGACATAAGAGGATGGCGACTTACGAAGGAGACTTAATAAGAAGGCCTAAAGCCCGAAGACGGATTAGGGCCCATAAATGTAAACCGCCATATGAGTATGACTTGTATTGTAAGATAGGAAAGAGTAGATACCGATCCGGACTTGTTTATGAGCTGGCAGGGAATCTGTGAACCACCGGGGGTCAATCTGTGTATATAAAGGGATGACCCGACGGTGGTTTAGGGACAGGAAACAACATATCGAGAGCCAGGTTAAGCATATTCGCTGCCTGGTCATCGAAACCCTAGCAATACCACCTCCAAGTGGATTAGGCTTTTATCTTCACCGCATGGGGCCAAACTAGTATAAACTCCTCGTGTCCTTTGACCTGATTAACCCCTTTAAGCTAATCTCGTTGCGATGGCTCCACGACTAAGTCCTCACACTAGGACATCTGTCGTGACAATTCCATGACAGTTGGCACCCACCATGGGGCTATCACATGATGGTTTCAAGTTCTTAGAGGGCTACTTCGAAGGGATCAAGGGATACGCCATGGGCCGGATGATCAAGAGTCGTCGCGGCAAGCTCTACATCGACGATGCAGGCTGGGGCCCTGAGGCCGGCTCAATTGAGTATGGATATCGTGCCCTGTCGGTGTCAAAACCGGCGGATCTCGGGTAGGGGGTCCCGAACTATGCATCTAAGGCGGATGGTAACAGGCGGCAGGGGACACGATGTTTTACCCAGGTTCAGGCCCTCTTGATGGAGGTAAAACCCTACGTCCTGCTTGATTTATTCTTGATGATATGAGTATTACAAGAGTTGAACTACCACGAGATTGGAGAGGCTAAACCCTAGAAGCTAGCCTATGGTATGATTGTATGTTGTCCTATGGACTAAAACCCTCCAGTTTATATAGACACCGGAGGGGGATAGGGTTACACAAGGTCGGTTACAAAGGAGGAGATATACATATCCGTATTTCCTAGCTTGCCTTCCACGCAAATTAGAGTCCCATCCGGACATGAGACAAAGTCTTCAATCTTGTATCTTCATAGTCCAACAGTCCGGCCAAAGGATATAATCCGGTTGTCCGGATACCCCCTAATCCAGGACTCCCTCAGTAGCCCCCGAACCAGACTTCAATGACGATGAGTCCGGCGTGCAGTGTTGTCTTCGGCATTGCAAGGCGGGTTCTTCTCCATCTTTCGAACGTTTGAAAAGCAGTGTCCAGTCCCATAAATGTTTGGACCTCTTGGCTTTTGTGCCCAACAAGGGCTTTCTCCCATGCGTCGAATGAATACGAGGCTCTAGGGCGTTTTTACATTCGCCTCCCTAGCCAGATAAATAAATTGTCTATTAAAGGGATGGGGATCCTTAGATCCGATCCATACCATCCTCCCCCAGCGAGAATCCATCAGAGCATGTTCCGGAAAGATCCATTCCAGCATGGCCGACCTCCGCAGCCCCTCCTCCCGCCCCCATAGCCCTAAGCCCGGTGATTGGGAGAGGTGTTTAGTCCCGCATAGTTGATTAGTCGAACTGCAGACTAAGGGATTTCTCCCTCCGGCGTATATGGTGCCCGTTCGAGCCAGGCTTGCCACCTACAATGGCGGGGAGCAAGCGAAGAGCTTTCCCTATCCCTCTATGGGGGAACGGGTCTGCCTTGTTCCCTATTTATTAAGGGGACTCGGATTTCCAATTCATCCGTTCCTCCATGGGCTCCTGGAGTTCTACGGCCTCCAATTACACAATTTCACCCCTCACTCCATTGTACATATCACCGGCTATGTTGCTCTCTGCGAGTTGTTCCTGGGCTGCGAGGCTCACTTCGAGCTGTGGAAAAGGCTATTTTGCCTCGTCCCTCACACACAGAGGGGGTCACTTTATCAAGTGGGCGGAGCCAAAATATGGCGCATCGCCGGTATCGGATACCTGTCCGGTACCCCGAAGAAATCGACCGAAGACTGGCCTTCAGAATGGTTTTATATGGAGGACGTTCCCTATCCGGACCCTGTTCGGCGGGGTCTTCCTGATTTCAACAATGCTCCTCTGAAGAAACGCCGAAGTTGGCGCCCACGGAGCCCCCAGGTGGAAGACAATGGAGAAGTCCTCTATCTGATGAACCGGATTAAAGCACTGGCTCAATCAGGATTGACAGTAATCGAAGTTATGTCGATTTGCATAATGCGGGGAGTGCAACCACTTCAATATCGTGGGCACCCCTTGTGGTGTTTTAATGGGGCGGATAATGCCACCCGCTACGGGTGTAAGGGTCCGGACAATGCTGCCGCTTTAGAGAAAATTATGTCTGAATTTTTCAAGGGAGAGGAAGAGTGAAAGTCCAACTATCCCTGGGTGGTTTTGGTAATTCCTAACAACTTATAGCTCATTGAGCTAACATTATTCCAAGATTAATATTTCAGGAAAAGCTCAATGAATGGCATGGCATGGATGAGGAAAGTGGATCCCTCAAAACTCTAAGGACAAAAAGTTTGGCTCAAGCTTCAAGATCAAGACTCTACATTTTATATTTTGGTGATCCAAGATCACATTGAGTCTATAGGAAAAGCCAATACTATCAAGGAGGGATGAGGTGTTGCTTAATGGCTTGCTTGCTCAAAGTGCTTAGTAATATGCTCCAAAACCCTCAACTACCTTCCCACATCCACATATGACCTAAACCAAAAGTCAAACTCGGCCCCACCGATTCTATCTATCTGGCGCCACCAAGTTTCAAATGTCATAGCTACTGCCACAAACCCTAGGCAAATTGGTTTCACCGATAGGGATCTCGGTCTCACCGAGATGGGATTGTAATCTCTCTATTTCCCTTCATAACGTTTTGGTCTTACCGAGGTGAGCGATCGGTCCCACCAAGATTGCAATGTAAACTCTATGTTTCCCTTTTGTAACATTTCGGTCTCACCGAGATGAGCGAATCGGTCCCACCAAGTTTACCTGACCAACTCTCTGGTTAGCTTATTACCAAAATCGGTTCCACCGAGTTTGTGTAATGGTCAAACCGAGATTACGTTATGCCCTAACCCTAACCATATCGGTCCTACCGAGTTGCATCTCAGTCCCACCGAAAATCCTAACGGTCACTAGGTTTGCTGAATCGGTCCGACCGAGTTTAACCATTCAGTCCCACCGAGTTTGGCAAATTGTGTGTAATGGTTAGATTCTATGTGGAGGCTATATATACCCCTCCACCCACTCTTCATTCGTGGAGAGAGCCATCACAACATACCTACACTTCCAATAACCATTTTCGAGAGAGAACCACCTACACTTGTGTCAAGGTCAAGATATTCCATTCCAACCATATGAATCTTGATCTCTAGCCTTCCCCAAGTTGCTTTCCACTCAAATCTTCTTTCCACCAAATCCAAATCCTGTGAGAGAGAGTTGAGTGTTGGGGAGACTATCATTTTAAGCACAAGAGCAAGGAGTTCATCATCAACACACCATTTGTTACTTCTTGGAGAGTGGTGTCTCCTAGATTGGCTAGGTGTCACTTGGGAGCCTCCGACAAGATTGTGGAGTTGAACCAAGGAGTTTGTAAGGACAAGGAGATCGCCTACTTCATGAAGATCTACCACTAGTGAGGCAAGTCCTTCGTGGGCGACGGCCATGATGGAATAGACAAGGTTGCTTCTTCGTGGACCCTTCATGGGTGGAGCCCTCCGTGGACTCACGCAACCGTTACCCTCCATGGGTTGAAGTCTCCATCAACGTGGATGTACGATAGCACCACCTATCGGAACCACGACAAAAACATCTGTGTCTCCAATTGCGTTTGAATCCTCCAAACCCTTCCCTTTACATTCTTGCAAGTTGCATGCTTTACTTTCCGCTGCTCATATACTCTTTTGCATGCTTGCTTGAATTGTGTGAAGATTGCTTGACTTGTGCTAAGATAGCTAAAATCTGCCAAGAACTAAAATTGGGAAAAGGCTAGATTTTTATTTGGTCAAGTAGTCTAATCACCCCCCTCTAGACATACTTTCGATCCTACAAAGAGGAGTTTACCCGCATCAAGCCACGGGATGGATTCTCCATGTACAATCCTCCAAGCTGGGTAAGTTATATCTCCTTACTCCCATTTTTCCCGCATTCTTTGTCGTAAGTATTCACCTTGCCACTTTGCGGCAGGAACTGCGAAAAGCCATAAAGGAGGTCAGCAGCCCTTCTCCACAACTAGAGGACCCTGACCGGGCCCTCGACTCCGGACTTGAAGAAGATCTGGTTATATTCGTGGAGCTGATAGACCGGCAGTTCTATCAGTTAAGCTGCGATGATGCCATGGTGGCCATTACGGCCGACTATCCCGGACTGCTCCCTGCATCGCACGTAAGAAAAACCAAAAATCCCAACTCCAAAAATTAGGATCCCCTTTTATACACTTCACCCACCATATACATTTGGCATTTTTACAGGGAAGGCATTCGGGACGCCCTGCCGAACCCGCATCAACTCGCCAACAAGAGGCACCGAGGCCAGGTAGGACAAAAAGGAAGGCGGTCAGGACGGAGACGCCGACGCAAAGGTATAAAAAAACCCCTCTCCGTGGTTGTCGTCTTTCTCGAAATGTAACGACGCCCATGTTTCTTTAACAGAAAAAACATTCGTCGGAATATGTCCGGCGATGTCACTAATCACGCTTCCACCAGTAGGGTACCAGGACCGGACATAGAGGCGGAAGCCGATATGGGGCGGGCGCCGGATAATCCCCCTACAGAGGATGCTGATAGATTATCCGCTACAAACTCAGAAGTGGAAAGCGCCATGAATCATAGGCGCCGCCGGGCCGTACTCTGTGACGCCTGTTTCTCACCAGAGGCATTTGATGCCTTCAATTCTGGAGAGGCGTACCTCCGAGCTACTCAAGATGGTCTAGCCAGAGCCACGGATCAGTATGTAAAGGATGTACGGGTAAGTAAATCTGACGATTTATATGTATCAGTAGCCCCTGAGACTTGAAACAGTTAGCAGAATTGATTTAAGGATCATCTTTATTGTGCGGGTTCTTACAGAGAAGAATACTAGGCTATCACAGGAGCTAGAGGAATGCAAGACCCAACTGCGGGCCGCTATTGCCGCATTGCAGGAACCGAAAAAGTCACCCGCTGGTAACATTTACTTTAAAGAATGATGGTTACCATATAGTGTGCGGTGTGGCTGCAGATCTAACAATAGATGTTGCAGATGAATCCGGAGAAAATCCGGAGGACCAACATGTCGTGCGACAGCTAGAGGCTGGCAAACGCGTGCTGACTGAGGTTAGGCGGGAGAAAACAATCTCCAAGACGCCAATATCAAGCTGAGCATGGAACTAAAAGACGTTCGAGCCCAGCTTGCAGACTCCGAGAAGGAGAATAAGCGGTTTCGGCGCGGCATTTTTAGTAAGTGCTTGAATGAATCCTTTTAAAGGAGTTCGGTGAAGAAGCCGACTAACAGCGTTATGTCTATAGGTATGCTGACGGGTCGTCCCGGGGAGGAAATGCTCGGGTCTGCGGGTGATCTTCTATCCGAGCTCTCACATCTGCACGAACAAGTTCGGCAGGTGATGCAAGGTGTTGCCCAGGCCTTGTGGCCATCCGTCTCCCTGCCAGAGGGCGTTGCAGAGCTTACGGAGAAGCTCACGGGAGCACGGTGACGCTTCCGATTATGGAAGATATCGGCTTGCCGACAAGGTGCCAGAGAAGCCTGTGCCATGGGGAAGACGTGGTATACCAAGGCTGACCCAAATCACATGGCCGAGGTCGGACCTGTGGGGCCCGACAGAAAAGAGATCCCCGTTAGCTTAGTTTATGGGCAAGTAGAATTAGCCGCAAAGTATTCCCAACAGGATTGTAGGCTAGACTGCCTGTTGGACGGTATAGAAGAGGAATTTAGTCAGTCTGCATGACTATGTAATTAAAGTGACATGTATAATGCCTTCTAGCTGGATTGTAGATCGTTTGTCTTGGCGGACCTTTTCGCTTCAACCTCAGGACCCGATAGTCCGGAGTGTATCCAAATACCCGCTCAGTTATATAAGAACCAGGGTATGTGTGGATACCAGGCGTAGAGGTCATTAGTGCTTGAACGGACAAGTGCCTAACTAGTTATGTTATATTACATGGGTAGTAAGAAACATCTTCCAGGGAGAATAGTTCCGTTAAGGGTTCCTTTCCCTGGGTATGCATGCCCTAAAGTGCATGTCCGGACTGCCATAAGAAACGCAGGAAAAAAACATCTGAGGGCAGATATGGAAAATAAAAAATCATCTTTTGTTCGTTGACCGAATATTCCCTTAAGAACGCTAGCTTTCGGCTTCACCCAGTCTAAGGTACACATCCGGCTGACCCGGTAGAAACAATCGCAGAGGTGCTCCCCTTATGCCCTAGCCAAATTAACGGGAACGTAGGGCATAAATACAAGAGCCAGGCAACCCAGTTTGGCCAAAACTTAAGTCATATCGATGCATATAATGGCGAAAAGGTACATGCAAAAGCATAACACATGTGCGGGGCATGAGGCCCAGATAAATAATTAAGCTTCTGTAAAAGAAGCCCCCAGGTATGATGAGCACGGCTAGCGCATCTATAGTGTGCAAGTGAGGCACAAGTTGGCCCTTAAAGGCCTAGAGAAAGAATAAAAGAAAGAAAGAAAAACAAGACATATAATGTATATGCAAAAAATGGACAGAGGAAGGGGACGAACATAGAGTCCGGTGCTAGGCGTAGAATCTTCGAAGCCTGGCCGCGTTCCATGGGTTCAGCTCGAGTCGATTAGTCGATGCATCCCGCTGTCGGTACACTCCACCGGTCAGAACTTGGTCAATAATGAAGGGACCTTCCCATTTGGTCTCGAGCTTGTTCTTTTTCTTATCCGGCAGGCGTAGAACTAGTGCGCCAACATTATAAGTTTTGGCCCATACTTCTCTGCTTTGGTATCTGTGAGCCTATTGCATGGAGTGAGGACAGTGGATACATAGTATATCGGATTTTGAAGAGGGAATTTATGTCCGTCCGCTTCCCGTTCGACGACGAGCACTGTGCTTACAACTTGATGAGTTGCCGAAATGTACAATAGCATTGGTTCATCGATGTTTGGCGCAGCCAGGATTGGGTTGGTTGCCAAAATGGCCTTTATTTCTTCCAATCTGGCTGTGGCCGCGTCCGTCCACTCGAAGTGTTTGGTGCGATGAAGGAGGCGATGTAAGGCCTTTTCTCCTAAGCGGGAGATAAAGCGGCTTAGAGCTTCCACGCATCCAGTTAACTTCTGGATTTGTTTGAGGTTTGTTGGGGTAGCCAATTGTGACAAAGCTCAGATTTTGGCCGGATTAGCTTCAATACCTCTACTGGAGACAATGAAACCCAGGAGCTTTCCGGCTGGTACGCCGAAAACACATTTTTCCGGATTGAGCTTGATCTCGTATGTTCGGAGGTTGTCGAATGTGAGCCTCAAGTCGTCTATCAAAGAGTCGACATGTTTGGTTTTGACGACCACATCGTCTACGTATGCCTCTACTGTTTTGCCGATTTGTTTCTCCAGACATGTCTGAATCAAGCGCTGATATGTTGCACCGGCGTTTTTTAGCCCAAAAGGCATTGTGTTGAAACAGAAGGGACCGTATGGTGTGATGAATGCCGTTGCGGCTTGGTCGGACTCTGCCATCTTGATTTGGTGGTAACCGGAGTATGCGTCGAGGAAACACAATAACTCGTGTCCTGCAGTAGCATCGATAATTTGATCGATGCGGGGGAGGGGGAAGGGATCCTTTGGGCAAGCTTTATTGAGGTCCTTGAAATCGACACAAAGGTGCCAGGATTTATCCTTCTTTGGTACCATCACCAGGTTTGCTAGCCAGTCCGGGTGTTTTATTTCTCTGATAAATCCGGCCTCCAATAACTTGGCTAGTTCCTCTCCCATGGCCTGTCTCTTAGGTTAGGAGAAACACCGAAGAGCTTGCTTAACCGGCTTGAATCCCTTTAGGATATTGAGGCTATGCTCGGCCAGCCTACGTGGGATTCCTGGCATGTCTGAGGGATGCCAGGCGAATATGTCCCAATTCTCGCGCAGGAACTCTCGTAGTGCGGCGTCCACGGCGGGGTTTAACTGTGCCCTGATGGAGGCTGTTTTTGTAGGGTCCGTTGGGTGGACTTGGAATTTGACTATTTCATCCACTGGTTTAAAAGAGGTGGACTTGGATCTCTTATCGAGTATCACGTCGTCCCTGTCCACTATGGAGCGTAGTGTGGTTAATTCCTCGACCGAGAGGGCTTCGGATAATGCCTCGAGGGCCAGTGCAGCTGTTTTGTTTTCGGCGCGGAGTGCTGTGTCCGGATCACTGGCGAGGGTGATGATCCCGTTGGGCCCGGGAATTTTGAGCTTCATGTACCCATAATGGGGTACAGCTTGGAAGATCGTGAATGCCTCGCGTCCTAAAAGGGCGTGGTATCCACTGTTGAACGGGGCCACTTGAAATGTAATTTCTTTGGACCTATAGTTCTCTGGCGTACCGAATACCACATCTAGTGTGATTTTCCCAGCGCATCGTGCCTCCCGACTGGGTATGGTTCCCCTAAAGGTTTTGCTACTTTGCTCAATGCGGTTCTAGTCTATTTCCATTTTTTAAGAGTTTCCTCATAGATGAGGTTTAATCCGCTGCCGCCGTCCATGAGTACTTTGGTGAGTCGAAATCCGTCCACAATTGGACTGAGGACCAATGCGGCTGGTGCTCGGGCTGTTCGGAATTTAGGTTCGTCACTGGCATTGAAGGTAATAGCCATGTCACTCCATGGATTTATTGCTGCTACATGGCAGATTTCGGCCATGCTGCGGAGTGTTCGCTTGCACCTATATTTGACGCGAAGGTCTCAAAGACTGTTAACACCGTATTGTTATCCACGGGATGGTGCTCTGTGGCATTTGGGATAAGAAGATCCTCACCACTTTTGGCCACCTGCCAGAGTATCCAACATGCTCTAGGGCTGTGCGTTGGTAATGTATCCGCTGTACTATGAATTTTGCAGGGCCCGTTAAGCCATCCCTCCAGTAAGGTTCCATGCCCTGTAGAGGGTTTGTGTTTCTTTGCAACTAGCTCGGATGTCTTATGATAGTGGACCCTTTTACTTCGGACTGGGTGTATATTCGGGGCCGGATTATCCCAAAATTTCGTTTCGGTTTTCCAGGCGCTTTCCATCACACAGTACTTTCGTACTATGGACGCCTAGTCAGTGAAGCGTGATATGTCACGGCGACTTAAGGCGTTAAGGATTCCCTTGTGCGTAGAATTATTGTAGAAAAGTGAGATTGCATCTTCCTCGCGACAGTCCTTAACCTTGTTCATCACAAGGAGGAATCTGGCCCAATAATGATGTACTGTTTCATGGGGCTCTTGCCTGATGTGGGAAAGATCGTTTATGTCTGGGTGGGTGGGTGGATTTGAGTCCGAACCCCTACCCGATCTGAGACCCAGGGGTCGAGGAGTTTCCAATCTTGGAAGTTCGGGTTCCGGAGTGTTGCCCGATAGGTCTGGCCCACTGCCTGATTCTAGGTTCAGGGCTTGGGTGATGTCCTCCCGTTAGCGGGTATTCGGCTCGGAGAGCTCAGGAATCTGGACATAGTTAGTCCTCAAAATAGAGGAAGAGTTGCCGCATTATTCCTCCACCACCGCAACATGATGGGTGACCGATGGAGAGTTAATCTCCCTTTGATCGGATTTAAGCCCAATCCGATCATAGTCCATAGCGACTCCCAAGAGTTCGTTTAGGGAAGAGAGCTCCATTGGATCCATCTACTCGACGAATTCCGAGTTGACGTGGAGGCTGTTTTTGATGACCCGAGAAGTCATTGTCGGTGCAGCGGCCGAACAGGCAGTCATGACGAAACTGCCTACCCGGAGAGTTTGGCCGACAGCCAGAGCTCCCCCGGCGGTAATGTTGCTTTTAACAACGAGATGAGGCATCCTTCCTTACGGCGACTTCACAGAGGAACTCTCAATGAAAGCACCAATGTCGGTGTCAAAACCGGCGGATCTCGGGTAGGGGGTCCCGAACTATGCGTCTAAGGCGGATGGTAACAGGAGGTAGGGGACACGATGTTTTACCCAGGTTTGGGCCCTCTTGATGGAGGTAAAACCCTACGTCCTGCTTGATTTATTCTTGATGATATGAGTATCACAAGAGTTGATCTACCATGAGATCGGAGAGGCTAAACCCTAGAAGCTAGCCTATGGTATGATTGTATGTTGTCCTTGTAACATCCCAAAATTCTAAATTTTGGAATGTTATAATAAATAGATAGATTTGTTTGATTGTTTGATTGATTGTCTGAAAGTGAGTGAATTCGAAACTCTTTGAAAGTTAAATGAGAGGGAATAAAAGGACTTTCCCAAACTTTCATATTTGCTTTCTGATCTCCATGAATTCAAATTATTTTCAACACAAAACCCTTGAGTGAAGATGATATGACTTATTCCATTTAAAAATGAAAAGGGTGTTTGAAAAATATTTGAATTCCATTGGGAAATATTTTTTCCAATTCAGAAACTTTATGCAACTCAATGATTTTACGAGAGAAGATAAAATGACTTCTTCAAATTATGAAATATGAGTTGGGAGTTTCAAAGGATCAATTTCAAGTCCTTTTGGACTTAATTTTTCAAATTGGATTTATTTGAGTTTTATTCAAATTATTTTTCTCCAAAAATAAAGTATATGGAAATTAGGGTAACATGATTCCCTACAATAGAAAATTGGAGAAAAATTAATTTGGAATCATTTTGGTATTTTTAAAATGATTTTTGTTGCATTATAATAGACCAGTAGCACTCTTTGTTTTATCTGAATTTGTGTGGATTTTATTTAAAGTTATAAAAATGTTCATCTCGTAGAAAATCTTTTTCTGAAAATTTTGATATATTATATGCCTATATAATATTTCTATTTATTTTGTTTTACTTTAGTTTGTGCGGATAAATGTTAAAAAAAAACTTCGCCAACTGGGCCGGCCCAGCTAGCCAGCCAGGCCGCGGCCCAGCTCCACCTTCCCAAACCTCCCGCAGGAGACAGAGCCCCGCATGCAACTGCGCCGCCATGACCGCCGTCTCCGCCGCGGACTCCTCGCGCCGCCTCTTCCTTGCCCCTCTCCCACGCCTCCCGAGGCCGCCCCGCCATAAATACCGGAGCCCCGGGCCCGTTTCTCTCCTCCTCCTCGCGTTCGCCGCGCCCCGCCACATCTTGCCGCCGCGGACGCCTCGCTGCTACTGCTGCCTCACCGCGCGCCGCCCCGCGTCTGCTGCTCGCCGCCGCCGCCCCGCGCCACCCTGCCCCGCCACGCTCGCCAGAGCCGCCTCGCCTCGCTCGCCGGAGAGCCGCCGTCGCCGATCTGCCGCCGCCGACGACCCGCTGCCGAACCGGTAATAAAACCGCCCGGTTCGCCGGTTTTTTTAGGGTTCGGTTTTCGTTAAAAAAACGGTTTAGTTTTTTTTGATTGATCTATTTAGAGAACGTTCGCTGGTTAGGTATAGAAAACGAACGTTCACCTTTTAGTTTTTTTTCTTTTTCTGTAATTTCCGGCCAGGGACCTATATGTGATGTTTTCTTACAGTTTAGTCCCTGTACTTCAAACGATCATAACTTTTTGCTCGTTAGTCCAAATCCAACGAAACCAACGCCCACTTCTTCGTTATGATCCCCTCTATCCAGTAATCCAACTCAAACATGTTTTTGAAAAGTTTAAAATTTGAACTAGATCAGATTTGAATTCAAACTTCGTTTGATCATAACTTGAGTTTCGTAGCTCCGTTTGAGTTGATTCTTTTTGCAAATCGAAGCTCTTGACCTAAACATTCTAATAAGGCCAAATTCACATAATTTTGGTACTGTTAGAAATTGTTTTATGTTGCAAGAGTTATTTGCTTGGTTTTGATGTTTCTGAATCGTCTTCTTCGTTCTTTCTGATCTTTTGAGTGATTGCTTATGTGTGGTTACTATTGCTTGCTTACGATAGATTGACCGGAGTGTGACGAGTAGAGCTATCAAGATTTTTGAGTGCGAATCATCTTCATCAACATTGCAGGCAAGTTCACACTTTGATCATACCTTTTCTACAACCCATGTTTTATTGCATTAGATCAATCCTCTCACATTGCATGGTTAGGATCTAATTAAATTGTGGGATGGGAAGTAGATGAGGTAGTACCTATTACCTGTTTATTATGAAACCTTTGGGAGTTACTTCTACGTTTGCTTATTATGCCATGCTATGCTAGTAGACGTGGATTGGGTGAGTGATATCCATGACAGATGTGAGTTGATAATTTTAATGGTTTATCTAAGGTGGCAACTTAAACACACATCTGGGTGGATTGAGGCACCTGATGTCTATCAGGACTTGCCTGTTTTATTTTGGACCGCCACCCAGGCTCAAAGGGATCATAAGATATTCATGCTAGAAACTTCCGTGTGCAGCCACATGCTACTATGGGCTCTGGCATAGTTGACTAAGTTGTGCGAACTCTTACGGGGTGGACTAGCAGATGTAGGGGTTGTAGGTGGTACGGTCTACCCCACATGTAAGGTGCTAGCGCTTCTGAAAGACTATGTCTCGGTCATCCGTTTCTCAAACACCATGTAGTGCGAGAAACCAAACGGAGGCGATCGAGTCTTGTGGGGAAAAGTGCGCAAACCTCTGCAGAGTGTACAAACTAATCATGATTAGCCGTGTCCCCGGTTATGGACATCTTGAGTATCTAGTTCTTGGATTATCCTGTTGATCTCATCACGTTACTTTAAATGAATATTGTTGGGTTTAATGATGTTACTTAATTGGGATTGAGAATGCTGTCAACCATTCTCAATGTTCAACAACCACCATGATAGTTAAATAAATGTATTCCTTTGCAGTAGGGAAAAATTGGCTTTACGCAAAAACCTTATAACCATAGAGCTTTTCCACCAGCCAAATATGCATGTAGTGATAGCCATTGTTCATCATTCTCTATGGTGTGAATTTGCCAGTACATTCAATGTACTGACCCGTTTCGGGCTGCAACGTCTCATGTTGCAGGTTTCTTACGACGAGTAAGTGATACGTTAGGGTTACGATTTCTACATTCAACTTTGTCGTTGGTGTTGATGGGAATCCACAACCTTGTTGCTTCCGCTATATGGATTGAGGTAATAGTATTTACGTTACTTTATACATGTGATTTACCTCTGTTATAAATCCTTTGAGTACTATGTGTGTCAGCATACCGATCCAGGGATGACACTTAAGCACATAGACTTGATCCATTCGGGTCGGGTCGCTACAAGATGGTATCAGAGCACATGTTGACTGTAGGACGTGACCCTAGAAACTGGCAAGCCCATAGCAATGATTTTTCTCTACAACTTTCCCTTTTAAAAAGATCTTTTACCTGTCTTCTCTTCTGAGCTTATTCAAAAATTCTCTTTAGTGAGACCATATCCCTTTTTCCTTTTTGACCACTCGAGGATTCCACTGATGAGACCACTCCAAGAAGTACAGGATATCAGACAAGTAAGACCATTCGGAATGAAGAGGATTTTACCATACATTATGATAATGGAAGCTACAGCTGTTGAAGACTCTGAAGACTAGGAGAATTTGAAGGACCTGTAAAAAACCTCTAGATTTGTATGACCTAGGAAGGCTACCCTTATGGAACTTGACCGATTATGGAAGTTGTCAATACCCGAGATTAAGGTGTATCGGAGAAAGTCTAAAACAAGGAGTATGAGAACTCGAAGTTTTGTCAAGGAAACCCCAATGTAGGAGATATCAACTATGGAGAGATAGCTCATGGAAATGACAAAGGGAAGAAACATGGCTATCCATGAGGTTATCGCCCGCTTATGCTATTCTCACCGTGCTGAGTTAAGCATGCCTATGCATGGAAGGATTGGATGGTAGAAGGCTGATGGATCACCTATCAGCAAGATGAAGTTTTAAACTTAGCTAGTGTATCACCAAGATCTGGAGTAGTACATCAAGAAGTTTAAGGTGGAGCTCCATGAAGCCGTATTAGACATGGAAGTATTTCATGAAGAACTCAGGAACCAAAAGCTGAAAGTAGCCAAGCTGGAGGAGCTACAACCCCGAGGTACCGGAGATTTATCAGGAACTGAAGGACAGTAGGACCATGGTTCATGTGAAGGATGTTGAAACCAGAAGTTTGAAATGCAACTCTAAAATATTAAAGGATGTCACGAGAGATTCCACGTCAACAGAGATTGATCTGGCAAAAGAACTTGAGAAAGACAAGCATGATCGGAAGAAGCCATTGGAGGCATGAACAAGGCTTGAAGAGTTTGGAGACGTTGAAGATTTATTGACCTTTAGAAGACCAAACCCCTATTATATACCTACGTTAGATGCGACGTTTGTGAGCTGTCATTTGTTTGATGTTTTTCGACAGCCACAACAAAAATCTGTCTTTTCAAAACTGTTGTTTGCATTGTGTGCATCCCTCTCTATCTCTCTTATCTCACCCCAAACCCATGGACACAATAGAGGATGAATGGAGATGAGCTTGTATTTTCTGGACCGATGAGTCAATTGGAGACGGACCGATGGATTCAGAACATGGAGGATCACATGGAGAATAACCCTATAGTCGAAAAGGATATGACCCAGCATGCTCTTCAATGCTTTGAAATAGGTGCTGCTACTTGGTGGAGGATGTACCAAACCATCAATGGATGGCAAGAAGTAACCACTTGGAAGGAATTTAAGTTGACTTTGCCAAAGTCTCAGTTTGTGTCCCAGAAGTTGAAGCCTTATGGAAAGGATATGAAGAAACCTTGTGCATGCAAGATTTGTGGAGAAATAGGACACACCCATAAAGAACACAAGGATGAATGCCCTAATTGTGAAGGAAGTCACCCAGTTGAAGAATGCCCAACTAGGCAAATTACTTGTTTCTTGTGTGAAGGGACTACCCACTATCCTGCTCAGTGTCACATTTACCCCATGGTACCACGAACCATCCAGCAGAAGAAAGAAGAAATGAAAGGAGCCCTCATGGAAATTTTAGAAGAAACTGTGATGAAGGAGGACACATCTAAAGAGGACTCGAGTAAACCCTGCACTAAGTCTTGCTATTCATGTGGAGAAGAAGGACACATCTCCAAAAATTGTTTGAATGGGGATCTAGTAGAATTCTCGACGGAGGAAGTAGAATATGACACACAAGAAATAGAAGCCCTGATTGCAATGGAAAAGTCCAGGAAGAGAAGTAGATTGGATTCCAGGAAGGACCTGAGTCATATCTCCTGTTATAGGTGCAAGGAGTCAGGGCACTACCTCAGTAGTTGCCCAAAAAGGAAACCTCGATACTTGTCAGAAGTAATATGTTTGCCAGCGAATGCCCTAAGGAGAAGGAGACTTGTGCTAGATAGTTGAGTTTGCAACAAAAGAAATGGAGTAGTAGAAGTGAGAACATTTTCCCTTCATATTGAGGTGTTGAGTTGAGACATGTAATGGAGAAGCAAGAGAATTGTAATCATTTGAGAATGAATACAGTAGCACCGTTGGTACTGATATGGATTTTATGAGTTGTTACTCTATGAAGAAGGATTTTGACCATTTTTTAGGATAAGAGAAATATGGTCTATGGAAGATTTATGCATTTTAAGGGTGGTAGTACCCTGTAAGAATCGTTGACCCCTGGAAAAGATAAGGATACTCCACTGAGTAGATTTCGGATAAAATGAATATGAGTTTTGTCTCGATATGTGCGATACCCCAAGAGTGTGTGGGATGAAGTTGGAGACGTCAGTTGTTTGGACCAAATGTGATCAAGGAGTCAGAAGAGAATGTTAAGTTGATTCGAGATAGACTGAAGGTAGCTCAGTCCAGGCAGAAGAGTTATGTAGACTCAAAAACTCAAGGAGGTAGTCTATGAAATTGGAGACAGAGCATGTCTTCATGTGTTCCCTCTGCGAGGAGTTAAACGAATTGGAGTTAAGGTAAAAGTTAGCCCTGAGATTTGTAGGACCATACCGAGTTTTGGAGCGTATGGGAGAAGTGGCCAACAAGTTGGAGTTACCCGAAGGACTGTCAGGAGTTCAAGATGTGTTTCACAATTCCCAGTTGAAGAAGTGCCAAGCAGAGATGGCCAATATCCCCCTGTAAGGACGCTTGACCGCGGAAAGGATAATGATGTTCCACGAAGTGGAATATGGACTTCATAAGCATAAGTTTTTATCTCGGTATGTGGGAAATCCCACGAGGATGAAGAGATGAAGTACTATTGGATATAAAGGAGGTATGATGTTGGTAATATGGAGCAATGGCAACCCCATGACAAGTCTGAGTACTCACGTCTTGGTTTGGTGTCAATAGAAGGAAGGAAGACAGTACAATTGGATGGATTTAAGAATACTAGGAAGTTGGATGTTGGAATAACGATCAGTTGCCCCGATGATGAGTTCAAGGTTTGCAAGTGATGGGATGTGCCATAACCCACAGGCCCAGGACCTGAGAAGAAGCAAGCACATTCTTGCTGAAGGAAAAACCCTGGAGGAAGTTACGATTTTATTGATAGACGATCTAATAGGAGTTTACGCAAAACCTGAGAGTTGTGAAGGAACGATAGATGGTTGTTTGGCTTGCAGAATCTATGGATTTATCCGAACTTGGTTCGTCGACAAGAGAAATTCTACAATGCTTGTGAGGATGACCGAGTGTTAGAATGCGAGATTCGCTAAACCATATACAAGGTAATGATTTGGATGCGGGATGGATTGATCACCATACCGACTTACTCTTATTGTTCGCCTTGCTATATGGGATGGTAAATCTGAGTGACTTTACCTATAGTAGAGAGACGACGATATTAAACCTTGTAACCTTAGAATGGTATAGGTATTTTTCCTTTGTACAAGGCAACTTTGTCAACCGTAGGTTATACGGTGAGTTTCAACCCAGACCCATTTCCTGCAGGAGAAACCATAAATTGTTGACCACCAGGAGATATTGATAGTTGTTTAGATTTGGCGCTAGACCCGTCAGCTAAGAAGACCCAATCTCGGAATAACCTTACCAAGAGGAAAGGACAGAAGAATTGAGGAAAAGGTTATGCCACTACCAGAAGAGCTCAGAGAAGGAATTTTCTCGAGGATCTGAGAAGACCGACACTGTCAAGAATAAGGATGGAGTATATGAGTTTTGATGGAACAGTAACCATGCTTCTAAGGGTGGTAGAACCCCAGAGCCCCTGTGATGATCGATGGATTTTGAGAAGACCCCAAACCCTAATCTTTTTCTTTATAGCCTCTCCGAATCTCGAGGACGAGATTCCTTTTAAGGGTGGTAGGTTTGTAACATCCATAAATTCTAAATTTTGGAATGTTATTATAAATATATAGATTTGATTGATTGTTTGATTGATTGTCTGAAAGTGAGTGAATTCGAAACTCTTTGAAAGTTAAATGAGAGGGAATAAAAGGACTTTCCCAAACTTTCATATTTGCTTTCTGATCTCCATGAATTCAAATTCTTTTCAACACAAAACCCTTGAGAGAAGATGACATGACTTCTTCCATTTAAAAATGAAAAGGGTGTTTGAAAATATTTGAATTCCATTGGGAAATATTTTCCAATTCAGAAACTTTATGCAACTCAATGATTTTCACGAGAGAAGATAAAATGACTTCTTCAAATTATGAAATATGAGTTGGGAGTTTCAAAGGATCAATTTCAAGTCCTTTTGGACTTAATTTTTCAAATTGGATTTATTTGAGTTTTATTCAAATTATTTTTCTCCAAAAATAAAGTATATGGAAATTAGGGTAACATGATTCCCTACAATAGAAAATTGGAGAAAAATTAATTTGGAATCATTTTGGTATTTTTAAAATGATTTTTGTTGCATTTTAATAGACCAGTAGCACTCTTTGTTTTATCTGAACTTGTGTGGATTTTATTTGAAGTTATAAAAATGTTCATCTTGTAGAAAATCTTTTTCTGAAAATTTTGATATATTATATGCCTATATAATATTTCTGTTTATTTTGTTTTACTTTAGTTTGCGCGGATAAATGTTTAAAAAAAAACTTCGCCAACTAGGTCAGCCCAGCTAGCCAGCCAGGCCGCGGCCCAGCTCCACCTTCCCCGACCTCCCACAGGAGACAGAGCCCCGCACGCAACTGCGCCGCCATGACCGCCGTCTCCGCCGCGGACTCCTCGCGCCGCCTCTTCCTTGCCCCTCTCCCACGCCTCCCGAGGCCGCCCCGCCATAAATACCGGAGCCCCAGGCCCGTTTCTCTCCTCCTCCTCGCGTTCGCCGCGCCCCGCCGCATCTTGCCGCCGCTGACGCCTCGCCGCTGTTGCTGCCTCGCCGCGCGCCGCCCCGCCTCTGCTGCTCGCCGCGCGCCGCCCCGCCTCTGCTGCTCGCCGCCGCCGCCCCGCGCCACCCTGCCCCGCCGCGCTCGCCGGAGCCGCCTCGCCTCGCTCGTCGGAGAGCCGCCGTCGCCGATCTGCCGCCGCCGATGACCCGCTGCCGAACCGGTAATAAAACCGCCCGGTTCGCCGGTTTTTTAGGGTTCGGTTTTCGTTTAAAAAACGGTTTAGTTTTTTTTGGATTGATCTATTTAGAGAACGTTTGCTGGTTAGGTATAGAAAACGAACGTTCACCTTTTAGTTTTTTTTCTTTTTCTGTAATTTCCGGCCAGGGACCTATATGTGATGTTTTTAGTTATAGTTTAGTCCCTATACTTCAAACCCTCATAACTTTTTGCTCGCTAGTCCAAATCCAACGAAACCAACGCCCGCTTCTTCGTTATGATCCCCTCTATCCAGTAATCCTACTCAAACATGTTTTTGAAAAGTTTAAAATTTGAACTAGATCAGATTTGAATTCAAACTTCGTTTGATCATAACTTGATTTTCGTAGCTCCGTTTGAGTTGATTCTTTTTGCAAATCAAAGCTCTTGACCTAAACATTCTAATAAGGCCAAATTCACATAATTTTGGTACTGTTAGAAATTGTTTTATGTTGTAAGAGTTATTTTCTTGGTTTTGATGTTTCTGAATCGTCTTCTTCGTTCTTTCTGATCTTTTGAGTGATTGCTTATGTGTGGTTACTATTGCTTGCTTACGATAGATTTACTGGAGTGTGACGAGTAGAGCTATCAAGATTTTTGAGTGCGAATCATCTTCATCAACATTGCAGGCAAGTTCACACTTTGATCATACCTTTTCTACAACCCATGTTTTATTGCATTAGATCAATCCTCTCACATTGCATGGTTAGGATCTAATTAAATTGTGGGATGGGAAGTAGATGAGGTAGTACCTATTACCTGTTTATTATGAAACCTTTGGGAGTTCCTTCTACGTTTGCTTATTATGCCATGCTATGCTAGTAGACGTGGATTGGGTGAGTGATATCCATGACAGATGTGAGTTGATAATTTTTAATGGTTTATCTAAGGTGGCCACTTAAACACACATCTGGGTGGATTGAGGCACCTGATGTCTATCAGGACTTGCCTGTTTTATTTTGGACCGCCACCCAGGCTCAAAGGGATCATAAGATAATTCATGCTAGAAACTTCTGTGTGTAGCCACATGCTACTATGGGCTCTGGCATAGTTGACTAAGTTGTGCGAACTCTTACGGGGTAGACTAGCAGATGTAGGGGTTGTAGGTGGTACGGTCTACCCCACATGTAAGGTGCTAGCGCTTCTGAAAGACTATGTCTCGGTCATCCGTTTCTCAAACACCATGTAGTGCGAGAAAACAAACGGAGGCGATCGAGTCTTGTGGGGAAAAGTGCGCAAACCTCTGCAGAGTGTATAAACTAATCATGATTAGCCGTGTCGCCGGTTATGGACATCTTGAGTATCTAGTTCTTGGATTATCCTGTTGATCTCATCACATTACTTTAAATAAATATTATTGGGTTTTAATGATGTTACTTAATTGGGATTGAGGATGCTGTCAACCATTCTTAATGTTCAACAACCACCATGATAGTTAAATAAATTTATTCCTTTGTAGTAGGGAAAAATTGGCTTTTCGCAAAAAACCTTATAACCATAGAGCTTTTCCACCAGCCATATATGCATATAGTGATAGCCATTGTTCATCATTTTCTCTATGGTGTGAATTTGCCAGTACATTCAATGTACTGACCCGTTTCGGGCTGCAACGTCTCATGTTGCAGGTGTCTTACGACGAGTAAGTGATACGTTAGGGTTACGATTTCTACACTCAACTTTGCCGTTGGTGTTGATGGGAATCCACAACCTTGTTGCTTCCGCTATATGGATTGAGGTAATAGTATTTACGTTACTTTATACATGTGATTTACCTCTGTTATAAATCCTTCGAGTACTGTGTGTGTCAGCATACCGATCCAGAGATGACACTTAAGCACAGAGACTTCATCCATTCGGGTCGGGTCGCTACAGTCCTACGGACTAAAACCCTCCGGTTTATATAGACACCAGAGGGGGCTAGGGTTACACAAGGTCGGTTACAAAGGAGGAGATATACATATCCATATTGCCTAGCTTGCCTTCCACGCCAAGTAGAGTCCCATCCGGACACGAGACGATGTCTTCAATCTTGTATCTTCATAGTCCAACAGTCTGGCCAAAGGATATAATCCGGCTGTCTGGATAGCCCCTAATCCAGGACTCCCTCAGGCCCCCTTCAGCGGAATTCACGTCTTCATCGGCATGATCGGCGAACCGGGCCCTGAGACGGACATCTGCACCGACATCATCGAGACGTCTCAGCGTGCAAGACCCGCCCGGGTTCGGCCCGCCATGAATCGTACCTTCGTGGGGTTTATCCATGGAGAGGAACCTTAGGATAGATCGGCATTTGGTGGTGAGACCATTGTTTACTCTGATGGCGAGTCATCCACTGGTGAGACCGAGTCATTGTATCAACTACAAGACGGCCGGCTTGGGGGCTGTTCCGATGGCGACAGTATTCCGGACCCCTGCGAGCCGTCGAACCGGGTTGCAATATTCATGGCCGATACACAGCCTGCGCAGCATTCATCAACGGCAGTAGAGCTAATTTCTGGGTTAGCAGTGACAATAGCTGCTGGGGCAGGAGACCCGGTGCGCCCACCGGGTCAGGTCTTAACTGACCTACTAGATAAGCTGACAACATTGTTAACAGCGGCGGTTAACCCAGCGGATCAGGATCAGCATAATGCGGCGGTCGCAAAATTGTGCGATGAGATAGCGCAGGCCAAGGAGGAGCTAAGCACAGAAAACACTAGGATGGCCGAGGAGCGGGCTGCTTTGGATGCTCGGGCACAACAGATTCAGTCGCAGTCTTACTGGCTCATGCTAGATCAGAACACTTCAAACGAAGTCACGAGGAGGAGGCATCAGACTCGTCTGCCCTCGGTTTATGAGGCAAGAAATATCTTTAACACGCTAGGAGCAACAACCAGTAACCCGGTAGTGGTAAACCGGGTCGAAGCACCTAGGACGGGTACGCCAGTTCAGCCACGCATGACAGACCTGCCTCATCAGAACAATAACCCGTCGCAGCACGTGCTGATGCCACTGGGTCATTACTCGCAACATGATCGCTACAGCGTCACGATTGGCGGCTCCCCCGGTTGAAGGCGAGTCACCAACGGCGGTTGAAACACGAAGGGCTAGAGAGCTCCTTCAAACAACACTGGTACAGCGGCAGGCTTATTCTTCTAGTCGTGACAAGATTCATTCCAGCCCTCGCCCGAGCCGGAGTTACGGCAGGCATATCGATGAGCCGTCAATGTCAAGCAGTGGGCGGAACCATAACCCGCCTAATGGACATGACCCGGCGGGCGATGGTGCTGATGCTCAGAATGTAGTGGATCAAGGCAAAACACTTTGAGTGGCCGAGATGGCGGCACAGTATGTGACCCATCAACCTACTCCGGTTCGTCCAACCACTTCTGTGGAGCCAGGTGTAACCTTCTGGAATTTGGGTGTGCCATGTTTAGTGTCGGCTCTACGTAATGAGCGTCTGCCCAAGGATTTCAAGGGTCCTCGCAAGGTGCCTAACTATACAACCGATTTACCTCCTGAGGTGTGGATTGAGAGTTATGAGATGGCCATGGAATTGCTAGATGTCAGCGATGTTGCGTGTGCTAAATATTTCCCTTGATGTTGGAGGGAACGGCCCGCACTTGGTTGAAGGGGCTCCCTGCCAATTCCATTGGGTCATGGGCCGAGTTAAAAGCCCGGTTCATCCAGAATTTCAAGGATACATGTAAGCAACCCATGTCAATTGTGGATTTAGCCTCCTGTGTCCAAGAAGAAGGTGAGTCGATGACCCATTGGGTGCACCGGGTCTCAACAATCCTGCACTCTTCGGATCGCATCAATGCCGACTTAGCAGTGTTGATGTTGGAAAACAATTGTTGCTTCATGCCCCTAAAGCAAAAATTAGGGCGGATCAAGCGCCACTGCAATGACATGGGGACACTGATGGCGGCTCTAGTTAAGTATGCTGACTCTGATGGTACCAAGGACCCCGAGTCTGATGACAAAAAGCTGGGAAAGGGAAAGAAGAGCAGCAACACCAGGGGGCAGCAACATAACCCGACGAACCAGGAAGGCAACGGTAAGCGCAAAGCTAATAATAGTTTTGACTTTGTGGCTAACATCGATGCGCAGAATAATGGTCAGCGTCATAAGGGTAAACCGCCCCCATGGACCGGAGGATCCGGTTTCAATCTTAAGAGATGCTAAATCAGCCCTGCCAATACATGGTACTCGAGAAAGACCGTCCGGGCACCTCTGGAAGGATTGTTACATTATGAAGGAGTACAAGAATTCCAATCTTTTTCAAGACAGTCATGGGCTAGGTGGCGGTTTAGGATCTAGTTCTCATGGACCGGGTTATGGCGGTGGTGGTTCTAGCTCTGGGTTCCAAGGCAATCAAGGCAATCAAGGTGGTTACCATCAACAATCAGGTCAGGGGAATCAACAACAGCAATCAGGGTATCAGAGTAACCCAAAGAAGTTGAATAGTGGGCAGTACCACATTTTCACCACAAGTTTATGCAAACGGGATCAGAAGCTTCATAAGAGGGCAGTGAACACTGTTGAACCGGTAGTTCCCTGTTACTTGCGCTGGTCTAAGCAGCTCATTGTGTGGAGCCGGGAAGATCACCCGCCCCGGGTTGATAATTCGGGACACTTGGCATTGGTGGTCGCACCTCAAGTCGGAGGGTATAAGTTTACCAAGGTACTCATGGACAGAGGGAGCAACATCAATATCATATATTACAAAACTTTCTGTCGCATGGGGTTGATGGATAAAAATCTTATACCGTCGAACACTGTTTTCCATGGCGTGGTGCCTGGTAAATCGGCGTACCCCGTTGGTAAGATAGCTCTGGAAGTTGCTTTTGGAGATGATCATGACTCTCGGTCAGAGACATTGACCTTTGAAGTAGTCAAGATTCATAGTCCATATCACACTCTGTTTGGACGGCCGGCTTATGCCAAGTTCATGGCGTGGCCTTGTTATGTTTATCTGCAGCTCAAGTTGCCGGGTTACAAGGGGACTATTATAGTGCATGGGAGCCAAAAGATAGCTTTGGAATGCGAAGAAGGTGATGCGGCTTATGCTGAGTCGGTTTGTGCGACAAGGGAGTTAAAATTTTATAAGGACAATGTTGATCTGGCGGATATGACATCTTTGAAAAAGCCAACTACAGAGCATGATCCAATCTTGAAGTTTAAATCGGCAGATGATACCAAGATGGTTGATTTTGTTCCTGGCGATTCATCCAAGCTGTTCAGCATCAGTGCTAGCCTGGATCCGAAATAGGAAAGCGCGCTCATCGAGTTCATCCGTGAGAACCGGGACATCTTTGCACGGAAACCTTCAGACATGCCAGGTGTACCGAGGGAACTCGCTGAGCACACTCTTAATATTGATCCCAAGTTTAAAACCGGTCAAGCAGTTTCTTCGTTGCTTCAACGAAGAGAGGTGTAAGGCCATTAGTGAAGAGGTAGCCCGGCTCTTGGCGGCTGGGTTTATCGTTGAGGTGTTTCATCCTCAGTGGTTGGCTAACCTGGTGCTGGTGCATAAAAAGAACGACACTTGGCATATGTGTGTGGACTACACGGATTTAAACACGGCTTGACCGTCTGATCCTTTTGCTCTCCCTCGTATTGATCAGATTATTGATGCTACAACGGGCTGTGAGTGTTTGAGTTTTTTGGATGCTTATTCTGGTTATCATCAGATCAAGATGGCAGTTGAGGATCATGAGAAGACATCTTTCATAACTTCCTTTGGAGCCTTCTGCTATGTGTCTATGCCTTTTGCGCTCAAGAGTGCCCGGGCGACTTATCAAAGGTGTGTGCAGAATTGCCTTCATGATAAAATTGGGCGCAATGTTCATGCTTATGTGGATGATGTTTTGGTAGAATCCAGAGAGAAGGAGACATTGATAGACGATTTGAAGGAAACCTTTGATAATCTCCGGGTTTATAAAATGATACTTAACCCGACCAAGTGTGTTTTTGGTGTACCGATAGGCAAGCTCTTGGGTTTTCTGGTGTCTAACAGGGGCATTGAAGCTAATCCGGAGAAGATCAAGGCCATCACTTCTCTGGCTAAACTGGCGTGTGTCAATGATGTGCAACGTGTGGTGGGTCGTATTGAAGTGTTAAGCCGGTTCATAAGACGGTTGGGAGAGAAGGCTCTCCCCTTGTACCAGATGATGAAAAGACAGATAATTTTGTCTGGAGTGATGCCGCGAATGCGGCGTTTGAGGACTTGAAGAAGAAGTTGGCTGAGCCACCTGTTCTGGCTGCTCTTGTTGATAAAGAGCCATTGTTGTTGAACGTGGCTGCCAATGCCTGGGCTGTCAACGTGGCTATTGTGGTGGGAAGGAAGGAGGCAGGCATGGAATATCCGGTTCAAAGGCCGGTTTACTACATAAGCGAGGTGCTTATTGAGTCCAAGCAGAGTTATCCACACTGGGATAAGCCTGTATATGGGGTGCTCATGGCTAGTCGGAAGCTTAAGCAATATTTTCTGGGTCATCCCATCACTGTGGTTAGTTCTGTCATTAGGGGACATTATTCAGAACAGAGAAGCCACAGGTCGGACAGCTAAGTGGGCCATTGAGCTTGGTCTTCATGGTTTGAAATATATGCCTCGGACGGCCATCAAGTCTCAGGCACTGGTGGATTTCATCAATGACTGGACAGAGTCACAGATGCCTGAGGAAAAGCCAGATAACACATATTGGACTATTCACTTTGATGGGTCCAGGCAATTGGAGTGCTCGGGGGCTGGAGTAGTGCTCGCTTCCCCTCGAGGTGATAGATTTTGTTATGTTCTCCATTTGTTGTTTCCTTGCACTAACAATGCAGCTGAGTATGAGACCTTGCTCCACGGTCTTCGGATGGCTAAGGAGATGAATTTAAGCCGAGTTAGGTGCTTTGGTGAATCAGATTTGGTGGCTCAACAAGTCTCTGGTACTTGGGATTCTAAGGATCCACTCATGGCGTCTTATCGACGAGAAGTGGATGTTATTGCTGGTCACTTCAAGGGTTATCAAGTTGAGCATGTTGATTGGAGGAAAAATGAAGCGGCTAGTGCCTTAAGCCGGTTGGGTTCTCAACGTAAACTGGTGTCGCCTAATGTCTTTCTTGACGTTTTGCATAACCCGTCGGTCAAGTTACCTACAGAGGAGGATTTGGCTATTCCTGACCCGGAAGCTCAGTTGGTGGCAGCACTTCATGTAATTCCTGATTTGACAGTCCCTTATTTGGCTTATATGACCTGGGGCGAGTTACCTGAGGATGAAACCTTAGCCAAGAAGAAAACCCGGTGGTCTAAGTCAATGAAAATTGTTAATGGAGAGCTACATCATCACAGTGTCACAGGGGCGTTTCAACGTTGTGTTTCTCCAGAAGAGGGTCGTGAGATCCTGCGTGATATTCATGAAGGAGACTGTGGTCATCATGCTGGTTCAAAATATCTTGTGGCTAAAGCTTTTTGTCATGGGTTTTATTGGCTAACAGCTCATGCTGATGCTGAAGACCTAGTCAGCAGGTGTGATGGATGCCAGAAATTTTCACGACGAGCCCATGTGCCGGCTCAAGAATTGAGGATGATTCCAATTACTTGGCCGTTTGCAGTTTGGGGGCTTGATATGGCTGGACCTTTTAAAAGGTCCAATGATAATAAGACCCGCCTTTTGGTGGCGGTTGATAAGTTCACTAAGTGGGTGGAGGCAGAGCCAGTCAGCAAGTGTGATGCAACAACGGCGGTTCAATTCATGAAGAAGGTGATATTCTGTTTTGGCTTTCCACATAGCATTATAACCGATAATGGCACTAATCTCTCCAAGGGTGCTATGGAAGAATTTTGTCAACGTGAGCATATCCGGCTTCATGTATCATCAGTGGCTCACCCCCAATCTAATGGTCAAGCTGAGAGAGCCAATCAAGAGATCTTGAGAGGCATCAAGCCCCGACTTATGTTTCCCTTATAGAGGACGCCGAGTTGTTGGGTGGAGGAGTTACCTTCCATGTTATGGAGCATTAATACCATCCCCAACAGATCTACAGGTTACATGCATTTCTTCATGGTTTACGGATCAGAGGTGGTTCTCCCTAGTGACATCCGTCATGACTCACCTCGTGTGGCGGCTTATGTTGAAGCTGACAATGAAAAAGCATGTCAGGAAGCACTTGACATGTTGGATGAGGAGCGTGACATGGCGGCGGCTCATTCGGTGATTTACCAGCAAGATCTGTGCTGTGACTACAGCCGTCGGGTTAAAACTAGAACTTTCCAAGAAGGCGATCTTGTGCTCCGGCTTATCCAGGATCAGACTGCTATGCATAAGTTATCCCCACCTTGGGAAGGACCCTCTGTGGTCAGCAAGAATCTGTACAATGGGTCATATTACCTTATCGATGTTTGAGACCACAAGGACTCACGCACGTCGGAGGAAGAGACCCACCGACCGTGGAATATTGCTCATCTTCGGCCTTACTACACTTGAGCCACTGGCTCTTCTGATGTACATTTTGACACTGTATATATTGTGGTCAATATAATAAACCGACATCCCTACTAAAACAGGGCCTCTGTCGTTTTTTCTTTTAAATAATGAGTTTTTGGTCTTTTGGGGGCTTTTGCTTTATAGAGCGAAGTTATGATTACCCTTTGATCGGGCTTATTGGCCACACAAAAAAGGGGCTTGCGGGCTTATACCTAGGTTAACAGGGACGAAAGAGAGTCAGTTGCAAAAGCACAACTCAAAAATAGGTGCCCCTTGAGCACAGCTCAAAATATTGCTTGGGGGCTCTTTTGTTCACCTGAAACCCCGGGTTATCCTGCCTTTTTAAGTAAGCCACTCCATTGTAACGCCCCGAGACCGATGTGCCAGGTGTCTTCCAGTTATTCGCTATTGTTGCCTTGACATTTGCTTGCATGTCATGCATTTCATATCATGTCATCATGTGCATCGCATTTGCATACATGTTCGTCTCATGCATCCGAGCATTTTCCCCGTTGTCCGTTTTGCATCCGGTGTCCCCTTTTACCTCTTTTTGTGTGCGGGTGTTAAACGTTCTCGGATTGGACCGAGACTTGCCAAGCGGCCTTGGTTTACAACCGGTAGACCGCCTGTCAAGTTTCGTACCATTTAGACTTCGTTTGTTACTCCAACGGTTAACCGAGGAACCGAGAAGGCCTCGTGTGTGTTGCGGCCCAATACCTCTCCAAAGTGGCCCAAAACCCACCTAAACTCCCTCCATTCTCTCGGTCGTTCGATCACGATCGCGTGGTCGAAAACCGCACCTCATTTGGACTCTCCTAGCTCCCTCTACCTATTTATATGTGATCCCCTCCAAAAAATCTCACCTCCCTCCGTGCTGCCGAACATGTCCGCCCGCCGGCGGACGCGTCCACCCCGCCACCATGTTGCTTCATCCAATCCGGAGGCGACACGTCATCACCGCCGCCCCCGCACCCAATCCCGGCTGGCCACTTGAAACCCCGCTGTCCCACCGCCGCCGCGGCCCGTGGAGCCCATCCGGGGCCCACGCAAGCCCGACCGCGCCGCCGACCGGCCCGTGCGTCGCCTGCCGCCAGCGCTTGTGCCTCACCGCCCGCCACCTTTACGTGTCGCCGGCGACCAACTACGGAGAACGGAGCGCGCCGTCCTGCGCCATCGTCCCCGCCGCCTCGCTCACGCCGTAGCGCAGCGCCGCCGCCACCACCCGCATCGTCCTCCCCGTGCCTTCCCGCGAGCTCGCCGCCCCGCCACGGGAGCTCGTCGCCGGCCAGCTCCAGCCACGGGCTCCTTCGCTGCCGGACCTCCGCACCCTCGCCTGGCCGGATCCGGATCCGAGCGCCCGCGCCGCCCAGCTCTGCCGTCCTCCTTCGCTGCCATGGCTGCGGCCAACCCCGGCGACCCCGCCGCCGTTCTGCTCGCCGTCACCAGAGAAGCCTCCGGCCGCCGCCTCATCTTCAACCTCCGGCCGGGATGGCCCCGTCCAACCTCAGCCTGGACGGCTTCGTCCACCGAACCAAACCAGCGCCGTGTCCTGCTCCATCTCATCCCTACACCCCGAGATCCATTTTGCCCGAGGTTGTTTTCTACTAAGTCCCCAGGAAATCATATCATTTATGCATCCTGTGATCATCATAAATCCATGAATGATGCTCCGTTTTGAGCGTGTGATATATCGAGTTGTTCATCATGATGCCCTCTTCATTTCATTACATTGCACCATGTTCATTTGAGTTCATCTTGATGCCCTAAATGCTGTTGCAAGAGTGCTATGTGATGTTAGTTTCAGATTCTTATCAGTAATTGGACATTTGTCATTTTTGCCATGTTTAATGTGTGCCTCCTATGATCTTGAGCCCTACATGTGTTTTGAAGTATGTCATGCCATCTTTACAGGGGTGTATGCCATGTATTTTTGTGATCTTTGTGGTGACTAGCACAAGCATGCAAAGTAGCACTCGTGTTGTTGCTGATTTCAGGGACTTAGAATTTCTTCTAAGTCTTTGTCCTGTTAATATTTTGATGCCATGTATTCTTGTTGCTACAGAGTAATCCATGCCTCTTTTGAGCATGATCAGTAAGGATATTTTGTAGATACTATTGTGCTCTATCCATGCATGTCTTTGTTTGCAATTTTGGAGCACCCTAGCTTGAGTCAATCGAGCTCTACTTTTGCTATAAAATGTTCCTGGCAGAAAGTTTACGTGTTAAGCATTTTTGCCTAGGATGTTGTAGTTGATCCATGCATGCTATGTTGTTGTTCTTGCCATGTTTAGCTTCTATGCCATGTCTACTTGCTGGTTGTATGCTTAGTTTGTCATGTAATGCCTTGTGATGAGTGCATCGAGCTTGCAAACATGCCTACGTGAATCTGTTTTGCCATGTTCTAGTTTTTCTGCTAAGTCTGAATCTGTTAACGAAACTTGCTATGTTCACATGGTTGCCATTGTATCTTCTGATCCCTTTTGTCTTATGGTCAGTAAGGGAATTTTGTTGTATGATTTGAGTAGCTTCCTGCCATGACTTGCTTTGCCATGATATGCTTCTGTAGCATGTTGTTATCTTGCTCTAAACATTGCTTCCTGATGTTAAATTCCTGTCATGTTGTTAATTTCACTAAGTCTGTAACCTGATATATTTTGCCCTTTTGCCAGGCTTGTTTGAACCTGCTATTTAGTGATTTAGCCATAGCTCAGTGTTCATCTTTTGTCAAGCATCTTGAGTGGATCCCTGCCATGTGTTTTGTTGTTATGTTACAGTGCAGTAGCTTGTTGTTCTAGATGCATTTAGATGGCCTCGTGCTGTTAATCGCAGCTTTGTGCCATTATTGTTTTGCTTGCCATTTGCAAACCGTGCATCCGATTCCGGTGATCTTTATATCTAATTCGACCGAAATCATCTCATATTTCCAGCGGCACTCTTGGTTTTCCAAGTTGAGGCCAGGTTCAATCTTTCCTTTCCAAAACATGCATATGCATATGCATCGCATACCGCATCCCGCATATCATTGCATGTTTTGCATCATGTTGCTTGTGCATTGCACCGTGATTGATTGTTGGTCCTTTTGCATGTGTTCTTGCCTTGGGTAGAGCCGGGAGATGAGTTCGTGTTCGAGGTACCCGTTGAGTACGCTTTCGAGGATCAAGCTTTCGTCTACTTGGAGAAGTTTCCAGGCAAGATGAACATACCGTCGAAATCACTTCCATCTTTGCTTGCTAGTTGCTCGCTCTTTTGCTATGCCTATGCTGTGATACCTACCACTTTCTTATCATGCCTCCCATATTGCCATGTCAAACCTCTAACCCACCTTGTCCTAGCAAACCGTCGTTTGGCTATGTTACCGCTTTGCTCAGCCCCTCTTATAGCATTGTTAGTTGCAGGTGAAGTTTGGAGTTTGTTCCATGTTTGGAACATGGATATGTTGGGATATCACAATATCTCTTGTTTAATTAATGCATCTACATACTTGGTAAAGGGTGGAAGGCTCGGCCTTATGCCTGGTGTTTTGTTCCACTCTTGCCGCCCTAGTTTCCGTCATACCGGGGTTATGTTCCTTGATTTTGCGTTCCTTACACGGTTGGGTTATAATAGGAACCCCTTGACAGTTCACCTTGAATAAAACTCCTCCAGCATGGCCCAACCTTGGTTTTACCATTCACCACCTAGCCTCTTTTTCCCTTGGGTCAGCCAGCCCAAGGGTCATCTTTATTTAAACCCCCGGGCCAGTGCTCCTCTGAGTGTTGGTCCAAACTAGAGCACCGTGCAGGGCCATCCCTTGGCAACTTGGGTTACGTCTCCTCCTGTATGCTTAGCTTATCCGGTGTGCCCTGAGAACGAGATATGTGCAGCTCCTATCAGGATTTGTCGACACAACGGGTGGTCTTGCTGGACTTGTTTTACCATTGTCAAGATGTCTTGTAACCGGGTTTTCGAGACTGATCGGATTGTCTTGGGAGAAGGAATATCCTTTGTTGACCGTGAGAGCTTGTGATGGGCTAAGTTGGGACACCCCTTTAGGGTTTTGAACTTTCGAAAGCCGTGCCCGCGGTTATGGGAAGATGGGAATTTGTTAATGTCCGGTTGTAGAAAACCTAAAACTTATCTTAATTAAAATGCATCAACCGCGTTGTAGCCGTGATGGTCTCTTTCCGGCGGAGTCCGGGAAGTGAACACGGTGTTGGAGTTATGCTTGACTGTAGGTTGTTCTAGGATCACTTCTTGATCATAGTTTTCTCGACCATGCTTTGCCTCCTCTTCTCGCTCTCATTTGCGTATTTTAGCCACCATATATGCTAGTGCTTGCTGCAGCTCCACCTCATACATTTTCCCTACCCATAAGCTTAAATAGTCTTGATCGCGAGAGTGTGAGATTGCCGAGTCCCCGTGACTCACAGATTACTTCCAAATCCAGTTGCAGGTGCCGTTGATACCATGCAGGTGACGTAACCGAGCTCAAGGAGGAGCTCGATGAAGATCTCGTTCATTGCGTTGTTTCGTTGTAGTTGATTAGTAGTGGAGCCCAGTTGGGGCGATCGGGGATCTGTAGCATTAGGGGTAGTCTTCTTTTATTTTGGTTCCATAGACGGAGCTCATTTGTATTTGGATGTTGTATTGCTTTATTCATGTATTGTGTGAAGTGGCGATTGTAAGGCAACCATGTATCTCTTTCTTATTCAGTACATGGGATGTGTAATGATTACCCCTCTTGCGACATTGCCTTCAATTTGGTTATGCCTCTAAGTCATGCTCCGACACGTAGGAGATATAGCCGCATCGAGGGTGTGACAAGTTGGTATCAGAGCCTTCCCCGACTTAGGATCCCCCTGCTTGATCAAATCGTTGGTGTTGTTGAGTCTAGAAAAATGTTTTGAATCATTTAGGAATTATATATGTTGGAGAGTAAGATTCTTTTTACTCCTCAGCCCCTTCGTCGCTCTGGTGAGGCATCCTGACATAGAGTTTTGACTCTTCTCTTCTCAAATTTCACTAAAAAAATTAGGATCACGCGGGTATCTTGGAATCGTTCCGATGGTTTTGTGACGAGAACATTGTTCTTGGTGCCTCCTGACATTTAGGGGTTGTGGCAGTGTCCCTGGGAGTTGAGCTCCAAGGTGTTGTCGTCACAATTTTATCGTTGCAGTTCTGGAATACCTGAGTTTCGCCGACATCGAAAATCTCTTTTATGCAGTTGTTGGTGAGATAACATCGATGCCACCCAGTACTGGGGCGGGAGTTCAGGAGTATTGCCATAACTCGTATAACGGATGCTTTTCGAAGGTTGAGGTAAACGATTTCCGAAGGTTTCTGGTTATGTGTTGAAGGATAGATACAGCTGGATGTAGGATTTGTTAGTTTTGGCTGACATATTATGCTTCCCCTGTATCCCCAACACCTGATTGCATAACCGGAAAGTTTCGGGCGTTTATAAGTGGGAATTCAAGTAGTTCTTAGGATATCTTTCCGACAGATGTATGATATGAAATTGGGGTTCGACGTCTAGTGGTCCGCTTATCACGGTTGGTTTTACAGTGGTCTCGTTGTGTCTTAAAGAGTCCTTGGCTATGCTGACTCGGGGACGCTTCGTATGTCATGTGCACTGCCTTGTACATGATCGTGTTGTACGATTGAGCCCGTGTAGGCCCCACCACGAAAATTTTGGACGAAATCTCTATCATATGTTTGTTCTGGCTTTTTCTGCATGCCAATCCTTTGTTTTGTTTTTCAGTTGTGGTATTCGAGTTGCTTCGAAGTCAAGTATTGATTACATACCTTTCCTAAATGGTGTTCTCATACTCCGATGTGAATACCAATACTTCATGATAATCGAGATTGTCATCTCAATCCTTTTCAACCGGCGTGTCTCTCTCCAAGTGGATCCGATCATTTCAACATCCGCAAGATCACCTCTCGGTTTTCCCAAAGTTGTTCGTTACATCTGTCCTCAAGTTGCCTTTGTTTTCCCGCCCACCCACCCTTTTTCTTTAAGGACTTAAATTTCTTAATTCGTTATCCTTTTATTGATGTGAAGTCTCTTCATTCTTTTTCATCACTGTTCTTATCCGGTGATTCTCAGGAAGATGCTAAGGAAGCTTCAAGTTCGTCTTTCTTCATTCTTTTCATCTCCGGTGGTTTCTATTCAAGCTTTCGGTGTTTGATCACATTCTTTTCCTTGTTTCAAATATTTTTCCCATACTGGTGCACCTCATAATCATTCCCCTCTCGCAATTCATTTGTTCCGGAGTGCTGAAGATACCTCAAAAGACTCATCTTGTCATTCAAGATCCGTTCAACCTATTTGGAGGTTGTTAAGAATGAGGTATTTTAATTCCATCAATCTTTTCTTTGGAATTATCTTGGGTTATATTTCACCTAAAGCTTTCCTTAAGGATTGTTGCTTTTATGGTTCTTATAAATGACCAAAGGCCTGCATTTATCCTTCCGGTGAGATAAGCTTCTTATCTCCTTGTTCATATCAATCCAATCTATCATTTCCGTTAGTGGCAGAATTTCACCTCTTGACTTTGAGATGTTTTCCATAAGCCCACATCAAGCTTATCCTTTCATTGTTAGATTTCCAACAACTCCGTTCGACCCTTCTCCTAAGGATGCCTTTTCAAGCTCAATTGTGGCAGAAGTGGGAATTTTCTTCTCAATTCTTTTATTCCAGTGATCTATCTTCTATTATTCCTTCCGAAGGCATTGTGATGTTGCTCTCTTCGACCCTTCATCTTCTTTTGTCAAGATCATGATCTTTTCATGCTTATCCATTTAACCGGTGTATTGTGTCCTCTGCTCAAGTTCTTTTCATCTTATCAAGTTTCATATCACTTTTCAACCGGAGTGCTACCAGAATTTGTTCTTCCTTGTTCCTCTTTTCTAAGGGAGAGTTATCAACTTCGTTTATCTCAGTTGTATTCTTTTCTTCAAGTTGTTCAACCTTTCAAGGTTCTTCGGTTTCACTCGTTTGTCAAGGAAGCAACTTAGATTTACCTCTTCTCTTTCTCTTCCGTTTTCCCTCCGGTGCCATTCTAGATCTCAGGACGAGATCCCCTCATAGTGGTGGAGTGTTCTAACGTCCCGAGACCGATATGCCAGGTGTCTTCCAGTTATTCGCTGTTGTTGCCTTGTCATTTGCTTGCATGTCATGCATTTCATATCATGTCATCATGTGCATCGCATTTGCATCCATGTTCGTCTCATGCATCCGAGCATTTTCCCCATTGTCCGTTTTGCATTCCGGCGCTCCTATGTCCGCCGGTGTCCCCTTTTACCTCTTTTCGTGTGTGGGTGTTAAACGTTCTCGGATTGGACAGAGACTGGCCAAGTGGCCTTGGTTTACTACCGGTACACCGCCTGTCAAGTTTCGTACCATTTGGACTTCGTTTGATACTCCAACGGTTAACCAAAGAACCAAGAAGGCCTCATGTGTGTTGCGGCCCAACACCTCTCCAAAGTGGCCCAAAACCCACCTAAACCCCCTCCATTCTGTCGGTCGTTCGATCACGATCGCGTGGCCGAAAACCGCACCTCATTTGGACTCTCCTAGCTCCCTCTACCTATTTATATGTGATCCCCTCCAAAAATTCACGGACGAAACCCTAGATCTCACCTCCCTCCGCGCCACTGGACATGTCCACCCGCTGGCGGATGCGTCCACCCCGCCGCCACGTCGCTCCGACCAATCCGGAGGCAACACGTCATCACCGCCGCCCCCGCACCCAATCCTGGCTCGCCACTTGTCACCCCGTCGTCCCACCGCCGCCGCCAGCGCTTGCGCCTCGCCGCCCGCTGCCTTCGCGTGTCGCCGGCGACCAACTTTGGCGACTGGAGCGCACCGTCCTGCGCCATTGTCCCCGCCGCCTCGCTCACGCCACAGTGCAGAGCAGCCGCCGCCACCCGCCTCGTCCTCCCCGTGCCTTCCCGCGAGCTCGCTGCCCCACCACGGAACACCGGATGAGATAGGAGCATGAGACGAACATGTATGCAAATGCGATGCACATGATGACATCATATGAAATGCATGAAATAATTGAACCGCTGTTGTTGCCTTGACATTTGCTTGCGTGTCATCCATTTCATATCATGTCATCATGTGCATCGCATTTGCATACATGTTCGTCTCATGCTCCTATCTCATCTCGTGTCCCCTTTTACCTCTTTTCGTGTGCGGGTGTTAAATGTTCTCGGATTGGACCGAGACTTGCCAAGCGGCCTTGGTTTACAACCGGTAGACCGCCTGTCAAGTTTCGTACCATTTAGACTTCGTTTGTTACTCCAACGGTTAACCGAGGAACCAAGAAGGCTTCGTGTGTGTTGCGGCCCAATACCTCTCCAAAGTGGCCCAAAACCCACCTAAACTCCATCCATTCTCTTGGTCGTTCGATCACGATCGCGTGGCCGAAAACCGCACCTCATTTGGACTCTCCTAGCTCCCTCTACCTATTTATATGTGATCCCCTCCAAAAAATCTCACCTCCCTCCACGCCACCGAACATGTCCGCCCGCCGTCGAACGCGTCCACCCCACCGCCATGTTGCTTCAGCCAATCCGGAGGCGACACGTCATCACCGCCGCCCCCGCGCCCAATCCCGGCTGGCCACTTGGAACCCCGCCGTCCCACCGCCGCCGCGGCCCGTGGAGCCCATCCGGGGCCCGCGCGAGCCCGACCGCGCCGCCGACCGGCCCGCGCGTTGCCTGCCGCCAGCGCTTGTGCCTCACCGCCCGCCACCTTTGCGTGTCGCCGGCGACCAACTACGGCGAACGGAGCGCGCCGTCCTGCGCCATCGTCCCCGCCGCCTCGCTCACGCCGTAGCGCAGAGCCGCCGCCACCACCCGCATCGTCCTCCCCGTGCCTTCCGGCGAGCTCGCCGCCCCGCCACGGGAGCTCGTCGCCGGCTCTCCAGCCACGGGCTCCTTCACTGCCGGACCTCCGCACCCTCGCCTGGCCGGATCCGGTACCGGCTTCCCCGGATCCGAGCGCCCACGCTGCCCTGCTCTGCCGTCCTCCTTCGCTGCCATGGTTGCGGCCAACCCCGGCGACCCTGCCGCCGTTCTGCTCGCCGTCGCCGGAGAAGCCTCCGGCCGCCGCCTCATCTTCAACCTCCGGCCGGGATGGCCCCGTCCAACCTCAGCCTGGACGGCTTTGTCCACCGAACCAAACCAGCGCCGTGTCCTGCTCCATCTCAATCCTATACCCCGAGATCCATTTTGCCCGAGGTTGTTTTCTACTAAGTCCCCAGGAAATCATATCATTTATGCATCTTGTGATCATCATAAATCCATGAATAATGCTCCGTTTTGAGCGTGTGATATATCGAGTTGTTCATCATGATGCCCTCTTCATTTCATTATATTGCACCATGTTCATTTGAGTTCATCTTGATGCCCTAAATGCTGTTGCAAGAGTGCTATGTGATGTTAGTTTCAGATTCTTATCAGTAATTGGACACTTGTCATTTTTGCCATGTTTAATGTGTGCCTCCTATGATCTTGAGCCCTACATGTGTTTTGAAGTATGTCATGCCATCTTTACAGGGGTGTATGCCATGTATTTTTGTGATCTTTGTGGTGACTAGCACAAGCATGCAAAGTAGCACTCGTGTTGTTGCTGATTTCAGGGACTTAGAATTTCTTCTAAGTCTTTGTCCTGTTAATATTTTGATGCCATGTATTCTTGTTGCTACAGAGTGATCCATGCCTCTTTTGAGCATGATCAGTAAGGATGTTTTGTAGATACTGTTGTGCTCTATCCATGCATGTCTTTGTTTGCAATTTTGGAGCACCCTAGCTTGAGTCAATCGAGCTCTACTTTTGCTATAGAATGTTCCTGGCAGAATGTTTACGTGTTAAGCATTTTTGCCTAGGATGTTGTAGTTGATCCATGCATGCTATGTTGTTGTTCTTGCTACGTTTAGCTTCTATGCCATGTCTACATGCTGGTTGTATGCTTAGTTTGTCATGTAATGCCTTGTGATGAGTGCATCGAGCTCGCAAACATGCCAACGTGAATCTGTTTTGCCATGTTCTAGTTTTTCTGCTAAGTCTGAATCTGTTAACGAAACTTGCTATGTTCACATGGTTGCCATTGTATCTTCTGATCCCTTTTGTCTTATGGTCAGTAAGGGACTTTTGTTGTATGATTTGAGTAGCTTCCTGCCATGACTTGCTTTGCCATGATATGTTTCTGTAGCATGTTGTTATCTTGCTCTAAACATTGCTTCCTGATGTTAAATTCCTGTCATGTTGTTAATTTCACTAAGTCTGTAACCTGATATCTTTTGCCCTTTTGCCAGGCTTGTTTGAACCTGCTATTTAGTGATTTAGCCATAGCTCAGTGTTCATCTTTTGTCAAGCATCTTGAGTGGATCTCTGCCATGTGTTTTGTTGTTGTGTTACAGTGCAGTAGCTTGTTGTTCTAGATGCACTTAGATGGCCTCGTGCTGTTAATCGCAGCTTTGTGCCATTATTGTTTTGCTTGCCATTTGCAAACCGTGCATCCGATTCCGGTGATCTTTATATCGAATTCGACCGAAATCATCTCATATTTCCAGCAGCACTCTTGGTTTTCCAAGTTGAGCCCAGGTCCAATCTTTCCTTTCCAAAACATGCATATGCATATGCATCGCATATCGCATCCCGCATATCATGCCATGTTTTGCATCATGTTGCTTGTGCATTTCATCGTGATTGATTGTTGGTCCTTTTGCTTGTGTTCTTGCCTTGGGTAGAGCCGGGAGATGAGTTCGTGTTCGAGGTACCCGTTGAGTATGCTTTCGAGGATCAAGCTTTCGTCTACTGGAAGAACTTTCCAGGCAAGATGACCATACCGTCGAAATCACTTCTATCTTTGCTTGCTAGTTGCTCGCTCTTTTGCTATGCCTATGCTGCGATACCTACCACTTTCTTATCATGCCTCCCATATTGCCATGTCAAACCTCTAGCCCACCTTGTCCTAGCAAACCGTCGTTTGGCTATGTTACCGCTTTGCTCAGCCCCTCTTACAGCATTGTTAGTTGCAGGTGAAGTTTGGAGTTTGTTCCATGTTTGGAACATGGATATGTTGGGATATCACAATATCTCTTGTTTAATTAATGCATCTATATACTTGGTAAAGGGTGGAAGGCTCGGCCTTATGCCTGGTGTTTTGTTCCACTCTTGCCGCCCTAGTTTCCGTCATACCGGGGTTATGTTCCTTGATTTTGCGTTCCTTACACGGTTTGGTTATAATGGGAACCCTTTGACAGTTCACCTTGAATAAAACTCCTCCAGCATGGCCCAACCTTGGTTTTACCATTCACCACCTAGCCTCTTTTTCCCTTGGGTCAGCCAGCCCAAGGGTCATCTTTATTTAAACCCCCGGGCCAGTGCTCCTCTGAGTGTTGGTCCAAACTAGAGCACCGTGCAGGGCCATCCCTTGGCAACTTGGGTTACGTCGCCTCCTTTACGCTTAGCTTATCCGGTGTGCCCTGAGAACGAGATATGTGCAGCTCTTATCAGGATTTGTCAGCACAACGGGTGGTCTTGCTGGACTTGTTTTACCATTGTCGAGATGTCTTGTAACCGGGATTCCTAGTCTGATCGGATTGTCTTGGGAAAAGGAATATGCTTCGTTGACCGTGAGAGCTTGTGATGGGCTAAGTTGGGACACCCCTTCAGGGTTTTGAACTTTTGAAAGTCGTGCCTGCGGTTATGGGCAGATGGGAATTTGTTAATGTCCGGTTGTAGAAAACCTGAAACTTATCTTAATTAAAATGCATCAACCGCGTGTGTAGCCATGATGGTCTCTTTCCGGTGGAATCCGGGAAGTGAACACGATGTTGGAGTTATGCTTGACCGTAGGTTGTTCTAGGATCACTTCTTGATCATAGTTTTCTCGACCGTGCTTTGCCTCCTCTTCTAGCTCTCATTTGCGTATGTTAGCCACCATATATGCTAGTGCTTGCTGCAGCTCCACCTCATACCTTTTCCCTACCCATAAGCTTAAATAGTCTTGATCGTGAGAGTGTGAGATTGCCGAGTCCCCGTGACTCACAGATTACTTCCAAATCCAGTTGCAGGTGCCGTTGATACCATGCAGGTGACGTAACCGAGCTCAAGGAGGAGCTCGATGAAGATCTCGTTCATTGCATTGTTTCGTTGCAGTTGATCAGTAGTGGAGCCCAGTTGGGGCAATCGGGGATCTGTAGCATTAGGGGCAGTCTTCTTTTATTTTGGTTCCATAGACGGAGCTCATTTGTATTTGGATGTTGTATTGCTTTATTCATGTATTGTGTGAAGTGGCGATTGTAAGGCAACCATGTATCTCTTTCTTATTCAGTACATGGGATGTGTAATGATTACCCCTCTTGCGACATTGCCTTCAATTTGGTTATGCCTCTAAGTCATGCTCCGACACGTAGGAGATATAGCCGCATCGAGGGAGTGACAAGTTGGTATCAGAGCCTTCCCCGACTTAGGAGCCCCCTGCTTGATCGAATCGTTGGCGTTGTTGAGTCTAGAAAAATGTTTTGAATCATTTAGGAATTATATATATTGGAGAGTAAGATTCTTTTTACTCCTCAGCCCCTTCGTCGCTCTGGTGAGGCATCCTGACGTAGAGTTTTGACTCTTCTCAAATTTCACTAAAAAATTAGGATCACGCGGGTATCTTGGAATCGTTCCGATGGTTTTGTGACGAGAACATTGTTCTTGGTGCCTCCTGACATTTAGGGGTTGTGGCAGTGTCCCGGGGAGTTGAGCTCCAAGGTGTTGTCGTCACAATTTTATCGTTGCAGTTCTGGAATACCTGAGTTTTGCCGACATCGAAAATCTCTTTTATGCAGTTGTTGGTGAGATAACATCGACGCCACCCAGTACTGGGGCGGGAGTTCGGGAGTATTGCCATAACTCATATAACGGATGCTTTTCGAAGGTTGAGGTAAACGATTTCCGAAGGTTTCTGGTTATGTGTTGAAGGATGGATACAGCTGGATGTAGGATTTGTTAGTTTTGGGTGAGATATTATGCTTCCCCTGTATCCCCAACACCTGATTGCATAACCGGAAAGTTTCGGGAGTTTATAAGTTGGAATTCAAGTAGTTCTTAGGATATCTTTCCGACAGATGTTTGATATGAAATTGGGGTTCGACGTCTAGTGGTCCGCTTATCACGGTTGGTTTTACAGTGGTCTCGTTGTGTCTTAAAGAGTCCTTGGCTATGCTGACTCGGGGACGCTTCGTATGTCATGTGCACTGCCTTGTACATGATGGTGTTGTACGATTGAGCCCGTGTAGGCCCCACCACGAAAACTACGGATGAAATCTCTATCATATGTTTGTTCTAGCTTTTTCTGCATGCCAATCCTTTGTTTTGTTTTTTAGTTGTGGTATTCGAGTTGCTTCGAAGTCAAGTGTTGATTACATACCTTTCCTAAACGGTGTTCTCATACTCCGATGTGAATACCAATCCTTCATGATAATCAAGATTGTCATCTCAATCCTTTTCAACCGGCTGTCTCTCTCCAAGTGGATCCGATCATTTCAACATCCGCAAGATCACCTCTCGGTTTTCCCGAAGTTGTTCGTTACATCTGTCCTCAAGTTGCCTTTGTTTTCCCGCCCACCCACCCTTTTTCTTTAAGGACTTAGATTTCTTAATTCGTTATCCTTTTATTGATGTGAAGTCTCTCCATTCTTTTTCATCACTGTTCTTATCCGGTGATTCTCAGGAAGATGCTAAGGAAGCTTCAAGTTCGTCTTTCTTCATTCTTTTCATCTCCGGTGGTTTCTATTCAAGCTTTCGGTGTTTGATCACATTCTTTTCCTTGTTTCAAATATTTTTCCCATACTGGTGCACCTCATAATCATTCCCCTCTCGCAATTCATTTGTCCCGGAGTGCTGAAGATACCTCAAAAGACTCATCTTGTCATTCAAGATCCGTTCAACCTATTTGGAGGTTGTTAAGAATGAGGTATTTTAATTCCATCAATCTCTTCTTTGGAATTATCTTGGGTTATATTTCACCTAAAGCTTTCCTTAAGGATTGTTGCTTTTATGGTGCTTATAAATGACCAAAGGCCTGCATTTATCCTTCCGGTGAGATAAGCTTCTTATCTCCTTGTTCATATCAATCCAATCTATCATTTCCGTTAGTGGCAGAATTTCACCTCTTGATTTTGAGATGTTTTCCATAAGCCCACATCAAGCTTATCCTTTCATTGTTAGATTTCCAACAACTCCGTTCGACCCTTCTCCTAAGGATGCCTTTTCAAGCTCAATTGTGGCAGAAGTGGGCATTTTCTTCTCAATTCTTTTATTCCAATGATCTATCTTCTATTATTCCTTCCGAAGGCATTGTGATGTTGCTCTCTTCGACCCATCATCTTCTTTTGTCAAGATCATGATCTTTTCATGCTTATCCATTTAACCAGTGTATTGTGTCCTCTGCTCAAGTTCTTTTCATCTTATCAAGTTTCACATCACTTTTCAACCGGAGTGTTGCCAGAATTTGTTCTTCCTTGTTCCTCTTTTCTAAGGGAGAGTTATCAATTCGTTTATCTCAGTTGTATTCTTTTCTTCAAGTTGTTCAACCTTTCAAGGTTCTTCGGTTTCACTCGTTTGTCAAGGAAGCAACTTAGATTTACCTCTTCTCTTTCTCTTCCGTTTTCCCTCCGGTGCCATTCTAGATCTCAGGACGAGATCCCCTCATAGTGGTGGAGTGTTGTACTGCCCCGAGACCGATATGCCAGGTGTCTTCCAGTTATTCGCTGTTGTTGCCTTGTCATTTGCTTGCATGTCATGCATTTCATATCATGTGCATCGCATTTGCATACATGTTTGTCTCATGCATCCGAGCATTTTCCCCATTGTCCGTTTTGCATTCCGGCGGTCCTATGTCCGCCGGTGTCCCCTTTTACCTCTTTTCGTGTGTGGGTGTTAAATGTTCTCGGATTGGACCGAGACTAGCCAAGCGGCCTTGGTTTACTACCGGTACACCGCCTGTCAAGTTTCGTACCATTTGGACTTCGTTTGATACTCCAACGGTTAACCGAGGAACCGAGAAGGCCTCATGTGTGTTGCGGCCCAACACCTCTCCAAAGTGGCCCAAAACCCACTAAACCCCCTCCATTCTGTCGGTCGTTCGATCACGATCGCGTGGCCGAAAACCGCACCTCATTTGGACTCTCCTAGCTCCCTCTACCTATTTATATGTGATCCTCTCCAAAAATTCACGGACGAAACCCTAGATCTCACCTCCCTCCGCGCCACTGGACATGTCCGCCCGCCGGCGGATGCGTCCACCCCGCTGCCACGTCGCTCCGACCAATCCGGAGGCGACACGTCATCACCTCCGCCCCCGCACCCAATCCTGGCTCGCCACTTGTCACCCCGTCGTCCCACCGCCGCCGCCAGCGCTTGCGCCTCGCCGCCCGCCGCCTTCGCGTGTCGCCGTCGACCAACTTCGGTGACCAGAGCGCGCTGTCCTGCGCCATTGTCCCCGCCGCCTCGCTCACGCCACAGCGCAGAGCAGCCGCCGCCACCCGCGTCGTCCTCCCCGTGCCTTCCCGCGAGCTCGCCGCCCCACCACGGGAGCTCATCGCCGGCCAGCTCCAGCTGCGGGCTCCTTCGCCGCCGGACCTCCACGGCCTCGCCTGCCCGGATCCGGCACCGGCCTCCCCGGATCCGCGCGCCTGCGCCGCCCTGCTCCGCCGTCCTGCTTCGCTGCCATGGCTGCGGCCAACCCCGGCGACCCCGCCGCCGTTCTGCTCGCCGTCGCCGGAGAAGCCTCCGGCCGCCGCCTTGTCTTCAATCTCCGGCCGGGATGGCCCCGTCCAACCTCAGCCTGGACGGCTTCGTCCACCGAACCTAACCAGCGCCGTGTCCCGCTCCATCTCGTCCCTGCACCGCGAGATCCATTTTGCCCGAGGTTGTTTTCTACTAAGTCCCCAGGAAATCATATCATTTATGCATATTGTGATCATCATAACTCCATGAATAATGCTCCGTTTTGAGCGTGTGATATATCGAGTTGTTCATCATGATGCCCTCTTCATTTCATTACATTGCACCATGTTCATTTGGGTTCATCTTGATGCCCTAAACGTTGTTGCAAGAGTGCTATGTGATGTTAGTTTCAGATTCTTATCAGTAATTGGACATCTGTCATTTTTGCCATGTTTAATGTGTGCCTCCTATGATCTTGAGCCCTACATGTGTTTTGAAGTATGCCATGCCATCTTTACAGGGGTGTATGCCATGTATTTTTGTGATCTTTGTGGTGACTAGCACAAGCATGCAAAGTAGCACTCGTGTTGTTGCTGATTTCAGGGACTTAGAATTTCTTCTAAGTCTTTGTCCTGTTAATATTTTGATGCCATGTATTCTTATTGCTACAGAGTGATCCATGCCTCTTTTGAGCATGATCAGTAAGGATGTTTCGTAGATACTGTTGTGCTCTATCCACCCATGTCTTTGTTTGCAATTTTGGAGCATCCTAGCTTGTGTCAATCGAGCTCTACTTTTGCTATAAAATGTTCCTGGCAGAATGTTTACGTGTTAAGCATTTTTGTCGAGGATGTTGTAGTTGATCCATGCATGCTATGTTGTTGTTCTTGCCATATTTAGCTTCTATGCCATGTCTACTTGCTGGGTGTATGCTTAGTTTGTCATGCAATGCCTTGTGGTGAGTTCATCGAGCTCGCAAACATGCCTACGTGAATCTATTTTGCCATGTTCTAGTTTTTCTGCTAAGTCTGAATCTGTTAACGAAACTTGCTATGTTCACATGGTTGCCATTGTATCTTCTGATCCCTTTTGGCTTATGGTCAGTAAGGGACTTTTGTTGTATGCTTTGAGTAGCTTCATGCCATGCCTTGCTTTTCCATGATATGTTTCTGTAGCATGTTGTTATCTTTCTCTAAACATTGCTTTCTGATGTTAAATTCCTGTCATGTTGTTAATTTCACTAAGTCTGTAACCTGATCTTTTTCCCTTTTGCCAGGCTTGTTTGAACCTGCTATTGAGTGATTTAGCCGTAGCTCATTGTTCATCTTTTGTCAAGCATCTTGAGTGGATCTCTGCCATGTATTTTGTTGTTATGTTAGAGTGGAGTAGCTTGTTGTTCTAGATGCATTTAGATGGCCTCGTGCTGTTAATCATAGCTTTGTGCCATTATTGTTTTGCTTGCCATTTGCAAACCGTGCATCCGATTCGGGTGATCTTTGTATCGAATTCGACCGAAATGATCTCATCTTTCCAGCGGTACTCTTGGTTTTACAAGTTGAGGCCAGGTTCAATCTTTCCTTTCCAAAACATGCATATGCATCGCATACCGCATACTGCATATCATGCCATGTTTTGCATCATGTTGCTTGTGCATTGCACCGTGATTGATTGTTGGTCCTTTTGCTTGTGTTCTTGCCTTGGATAGAGCCGGGAGACGAGTTCGTGTTCAAGGTACCCGTTGAGTACGCTTTCGAGGATCAAGCTTTCATCTACTCGGAGAACTTTGAAGGCAAGATGACCATACCCTCGAAATCACTTCTATCTTTGCTTGCTAGTTGCTCGCTCTTTTGCTATGCCTATGCTGCGATACCTACCACTTGCTTATCATGCCTCCCATATTGCCATGTCAAACCTCTAACCCACCTTGTCCTAGCAAACCGCCGTTTGGCTATGTTACCACTTTGCTCAGCCCCTCTTATAGCGTTGTTAGTTGCAGGTGAAGTTTGGAGTTTGTTCCATGTTTGGAACATGGATATGTTGGGATATCACAATATCTCTTATTTAATTAATGCATCTATATACTTGGTAAAGGGTGGAAGGCTCGGCCTTATGCCTGGTGTTTTGTTCCACTCTTGCCACCCTAGTTTCCGTCATACCGGGGTTATGTTCCTTGATTTTGCGTTCCTTACACGGTTGGGTTATAATGGGAACCCTTGACAGTTCGCCTTGAATAAAACTCCTCCAGCATGGCCCAACCTTGGTTTTACCATTCGACACCTGGCCTCTTTTTCCCTTGGGCCGGCCAGCCCCAAGGGTCATCTTTATTTAAACCCTCGGGCCAGTCCTCCTCTGAGTGTTGGTCCAAACTAGAGCACCGTGCAGGGCCATCCCTTGGCAACTTGGGTTACGTCGGCTCCTGTACGCTTAGCTTATCCGGTGTGCCCTGAGAACGAGATATGTGCAGCTCCTATCGAGATTTGTCGGCACACCGGGTGGTCTTGCTGGACTTGTTTTACCATTGTCGAGATGTCTTGTAACCAGGATTCCGAGTCTGATCGGTTTGTCTTGGGAGAAGGAATATCCTTCGTTGACCGTGAGAGCTTGTGATGGGCTAAGTTGGGACACCCCTGCAGGGTTTTGAACTTTTGAAAGCCGTGCCCGCTGTTATGGTCAGATGGGAATTTGTTAATGTCCGATTGTAGAAAACCTGAAACTTATCTGAATTAAAATGCATCAACCGCGTGTGTAGCCGTGATGGTCTCTTTCCGGTGGAGTCCGGGAAGTGAACACGGTGTTGGACTTATGCTTGACCGTAGGTTGTTCTAGGATCACTTCTTGATCATAGTTTTCTCGGCCGTGCTTTGCCTCCTCTTCTCACTCTCATTTGCGTATGTTAGCCACCATATATGCTAGTGCTTGCTGCAGCTCCACCTCATACCTTTTCCCTACCCATAAGCTTAAATAGTCTTGATCGCGAGAGTGTGAGATTGCTGAGTCCCCGTGACTCACATATTACTTCCAAATCCAGTTGTAGGTGTCGTTGATACCATGCAGGTGACGCAACCGAGCTCAAGGAGGAGCTCGATGAAGATCTCGTTCATTGCGTTGTTTCGTTGCAGTTGATCAGCAGTGGAGCCCAGTTGGGGTGATCAGGGATCTGTAGCATTAGGGGTAGTCTTCTTTTATTTTGGTTCCGTAGACGGAGCTTGTTTGTATCTGGATGTTGTATTGCTTTATTCATGTATTGTGTGAAGTGGCGATTGTAAGCCAACCTTTTATCTCTTTCTTATTGGTTACCCCTCTTGCGACATTGCCTTCAATGCGGTTATGCCTCTAAGTCGTGCTCCGACACGTAGGAGATATAGCTGCATCGAGGGTGTTACATCCACCCAGGTAATCCTGGAATGACCCGCCGAACGTTTGACAAGTCAATCTTATGTAGACACTGAACTTGTCAAAGTTAAAACGACGATTGGTTATGTGAGGTCCATCTTATAAGGTTTGTATATAGGTTTAACATAGTGGTTGTGCGGCCCGTGAAAGCACTCGATTTTCGGCCTGGCAGCCCTTGAAAAGCCTCGTTTTTTCGCTTGTTTTTATTCAACAGGTTTTCTGTTTTGAGGTTTATTTGATGAGGCTTATAAGGCTTTATGATTATAATTCACCGGTGTTTATTGACCCGGTCTGGCTTTTGACTATAAGTCGCCAGTATGAAATAAAGATAATATCCGGTGTTTATTAACCCGGCCCGGCTTTGTTTATAAGCCGGCAATCTTTGATAATTACCAGTGCTCAAATTTTGGGTTATCACCCTTACTACACTGGCTTGGTAAACCAACAGTGTGATCAAATATCACATGTATGACATATTTTCAATCATATATGGTTATCATTCAGTCCAGCCTTGGTTATAAACTATGGTAGTTTCCAATGGTTTATATTGGGCATTATAACCTGTCTAGCAGTAAACCGCCAGGACACTTTTCACCTATTGTATGCAGGAACAGATTCAAAATTGCTAATATCATAAAGCATACATGGCATATCTTAACATGGCAGATGAACAGTGTCATGCACGGCAAATATGCACGATGGCATAGCAGAATAAGAATTTAAAGCTAGCCTATTACAAGGCGCTTGGTGCCCAAAAGAATAATTGTTTTTAAGTCTTGAAGGTTGCAGGTCATCTAGCGCCGGTTCATCTTCCTCTTCTCTACCAAGTGGCTGGAAGTCAATGCTTGTCCAATCGATCCTAGTTAAGGCTTTGAATATAGCTTCATCACTTATAAGGGTGGAGGGGTCAACATCAGGGGCATAGGTATGCTTACGGATTGGTGGAATAAGATTTGGAACATCATGAGTCGACGCTTTAACTCTCTTGTTGTTGGCATCATAAATCGACTGATAATGTGAAAGATTGGTCTCTTCAGCCAATTTGCTAGCCAATGGGCGCATTTCCGTCGTCAGGGCTCCGAGGTAATCAGCATCAAAGTCTGATCCGTCCTCCTTTATGGTCGAATAGCCGTTTGCTAAATCCGATCGATCAAGATCAGATATCCATGCTTTGGCCCAAGTTAGTGCAGTAAGAGCAACCGCCCTGGCAGCTGATTTCTTTAGATCTTCAAGCCGTGCAGGTATCATCGCCAGCTTCTCCAATGTCTCCTTGATCAAGGTTGGGGGCGCTTTGTTATAAGAAGCGGTGCAGATAACCCGTTGCACGCCGGTATATAACTGCTCTATAAGTGTATAGGCGGCCTTCAGTCATCGCCGCATATCAGGGCCAAGATGAGTAATGCATACCTGGGACAATATAAACCGGCCCTTGGGGGCTAATGGCGTTGTTCTATATGGTTCTTGGAAGTTGACAGAACATTCTATTCTATTATGTTCAATAAACTTGGTGTCTAAGGGAAGAATATTTATGCAGAGTTAACAACATTTACCTCATATTGCTCCTTCATCATATTCAGTAAACCGGCTTCATAGTCGCGGCTTGTGTACAAACGGTTTAAAAACCCAGAATGAATATCTTGGGCGCTGAGGTGGGCATAGCTTTCCAAATCTTCTTTCCACTTGACTTTGTTAATAGTAGACAATTCTTCTTTGGCACTATGTTTTCACAGAACAGTGGGATTGCCTGGAGCTGTATAACCAACACCAATGACTATAACATCTTCAGTCTTGTCATCAACAACTTTGGTTGGGCTTGGCGGATTATCAGTATGAGTCATCGGATCAACTTCCATATGTTCAGCAGAGATTTCATGGTCTTGCGGTGGCGGATCATCAAGAATAGCCTCAGTATTTGGATTAGACTGTTCTGGGGTCTCTTCCGGATCAGTTGGAATGATGTCCTCAGCCGGTTTATTCAGTTTGGCCCTTTTACTGGCTCAGGCTTGGGCCCTGAAAATAATAAGTGTAGATCAGGTCAGTATAAAGATCAAGTATAAGATATGAAGGGTCAGTTAAGTATGCTCACCCAGGAACCATTTTGAGGGTTGGAATTTGCGTTCTTGTTGACTCGCCAGAGGAAGAATGGGAAGTTCCCTGACAATTTGAATCAGACGGATTAAGAGGCTATCGGAAATAACCTGCCTTGGTATAACATGTGTCAGAAGTATAAGAGACCTCTGGGCGGCGTTTACGAACCGGCATGTTCGGTAAACCAGAAGAATTAACCACATGGCTGCTGTGCCGGGTTGTGCGGCGAGCTTCGTGTTGTTGTTTCTTCAAAAGAAGGTTTGGATCCAAGTAAGCGAGAGGGTGAGAAAATCTTACTTTCCGGTTTGCGTGTCAGGTTTTATTTGTGGGTAGAGGTTCTGAGCCGGATGAGAGAGTAATTACCTCTGCGTCACTTGCACGGCTGGCTTCTGCGTCGTCCTGATAATAGTAATAATTGTCAATGAGGTGTATGAAAAAGGAGCCAAGTGAATCAAGTTCTACATCTGACTCCCGATTATCATTGTCCTCGTCAAGGTTTAACTCGGTGGTTTTCTTCTTGGCGGTTTTCTTGGCCTTGGTCTTGGGACGAGCTGTTTTGGCCGGTTTATCATGTGGTTTCTTCTTCTAGAATGGATCATCACCCTGTTAAAAAATGAGAAGATCATAAGGGAGTATTGAGAATATGGGTTAAAGCAAGAGTTGGGAAATTCTTACAGCTGGCGGTTTATTCGAAGCACATAAAGGACTAGGTCCTGTTTTGTTGCACTCGGCCACCGGTTCATTCAACATTTTCTTGACGGCTTCAGTAATTTCAACATAAGTCAGCTAAATGTCAATATGGCGTTGAGGGTCTTTCACGTCCCCTGTATATTCACACATTAACCCGGGGCTCCGGCCTAAGGGAAAAATACTCCAAGACACCCAGCAATGGACAAAACCAATGCATGTTAAACCGTTCGCCACAAAGGCTCTTAGCTTCGAAAGCTGTGGTGCATACTTGGCCCGTTCCATTGTAGTGAGTCTTTGGGGGAGTGGGTGTGCACTGGTAAGCCGGTGAGCGCGATAACCTGGCAGAAGATTCTCACCAGCTGGAGATGTATCTTGGCAGTACAATCAGGTTTGATTCTAGTCTTTGGGGTGTCTATGATGGTTAGCGTGAGGGAAGCTGACATCTTTTCTCTTTTGGATTGAAACCTTGCCAAGTTCAGTATTGGGCCCATCCACAAATTCAGTACGACGGTGTAAGTAGTAGAAATCTCTGAACAGTTCAACCGTAGGCTCCTCTTGCAGATAAGCTTCGCAGAACACTTGAAAGTTGCAAATATTGGATACGGAGTTAGGTCCAATATCTTGAGGGTGTAGTTGGAGGAAATGAAGCACATCATGGAATTTTTTTGATCCGGGAGGGCTGAATCCTCGACTCAGGTGGTCAACAAAAACGATCACTTCCCCTTCCTTGGGTTCAGGAGGATTTTCAGAACCAGGGACTCTCCAATGGATGTCTTCGTTTTTGGCTAAAGCGCCAGTGGCAACATAGATGTTCAGTTCTTCTTCTGTAACTTGGGATTGAACCCACTTACAGGAATAAAAGGATTTGGCCATTTGTTCGATAATCTAAAAGAAGATTTGTGTCGGTTTAAAGATTCATGGTTAATCCGTTAAAGGTTAAGAGGCAGAAAGTATTAAGGCACACATAAGTGTTAAACCGGAGATTGACGTTATCAAATTACAGAGATGAGCAATTGGCAGTTTAAGAGGGGACTAATGGTACCTGGCGGGTTATTATTTCCTGAGTTAAACTGCCTACACAGATATTGAAAGGATAGACCTGAAATTGGAAAATTTGCTAAGTGGTGAAAAACAAGTTTCACAGGCTGATCTTATAATTTTGGATCTACCGCATGACAGGAAATGAAAATATATTCGGGCCTAAATATTGGTGCTTAAGCAGTTTGTGTGAGCCAGATTAAATTTTTCACTCAAGAAGAGTCGCTCTGATAACGAAAAGGAGCTATAATTATTACCGCACAAGGAAGATAACAAAGTTCGATCAAATATTAGGGCTATGATGAAGAACAACGCCGAACCTACATGAGCTCGTACGAACCCTAATGAGATCTAAGGAGGAGGAACTTACCGAGGCTGCTGGAGCGGTGGAGGCGCGCGAGCGAGATCTGGACCAAATCAGGTTGATGCAGCGGCCAAGGGTGACGCAGAGGAGAGGGTCGACGGTGGCGGCTGAGCTCGAGAATAACACGTCACGAGGAAGACGATGGAAACGAAGAGGCAAGGGGGAAAGTGAAAAGGACCCCTGGCCCTATTTAAAGGCAAATGGATTAGTGGCATGCACGGGGATCGAGGAGCTCAAAAGTGGATATGTAACAGGGCCGACGCCTCGATTGTCGGAGGTTCATTAAAAATGAAGGTTCATAAATAATTTGGATTTGTATAGAATTAATGACAGGTGATGTCATGGCGAGTTATCATGATCTCAGAAGATGACGTCGCGACGAGTTACAAGTCTTCATGAAGGTAATGGAGAAGGAATTTTCTTAAGTGTTGAAGATTGACATGAACAAGTTCAAATCAACCTGGGGCCTAATGTTGGGGATATAACTATTAAGTACAAACCGCCCAGGAGGGGGCGGGTTATGCTCACGATGATTTACCAGTATTGAAGCCCATGAAGACATAAGAGGATGGCGACCTACGAAGGAGACTTAATAAGAAGGCCTAAAGCCCGAAGACGGATTAGGTCCCATAAATGTAAACCGCCATATGAGTATGCCTTGTATTGTAAGATAGGAAAGAGTAGATACCGAGCCGGACTTGTTTATGAGCCGGCCGGAAATCTGTGAACCGCCGGGCGTCAACCCGTGTATATAAAGGGACGACCCGGTGGCGGTTTAGGGACAGGAAACAATAGATCAAGAGCCAGGTTAAGCGTATTCGCTCCCTGGTCATCAAAACCCTAGCAATACCACCTCCAACCGGATTAGCCTTTTACCTTCACCGCAAGGGGCCGAACCAGTATAAACTCCTCGTGTCCTTTGACCTGATTAACCCCTTTAAGCTAATCTCGTTGCAACGGCTCCACGACGAAGTCCTCACACTAGGACATCTGCCGTGACAATTCCACGACAATGGTAGATATAGGTTTTTATAATCTGAAATTATAAAAATAGCAAGATAACTAATGATAAAAGTGAGCGAAAACGGTATTGCAATGCCTTGAAACAAGGCCTAGGGTCCATACTTTCACTATTGCAAGTTCTCTCAACAAGGATAACATAATTAGATCATATAACTATCCCTCAACATGCAACAAAAAGTCACTCCAAAGTCACTAATAGCAGAGAACAAACTAAGAGATTATTGTATGGTACGAAACCACCTCAAAGTTATTCTTTCCGATCAATCCAAAACCGTCCTAGAGTTTGTAGTAAAATAACACCATAAGACACAAATCAACCAAAACCCTAATGTCACCTAGATACTCCAATGTCACCTCAAGTATCCATGGGTATGATTAGACGATATGCATCACACAATCTTAGATTCATCTATTCAACCAACATAAAGAACTTCAAAGAGTGCCCCAAAGTTTCTACCAGAGAGTCAAGATAAAAACGTGTGCCAACCCCTATGCATAGATTCCCAAGGTCATGGAACCTGCAAGTTGATCACCAAAACATACATCAAGTAAATCAATAGAATACCCCATTGTCACCGCAGGTATCCCGTGCAAGACATACATCAAGTGTTCTCAAATGCTTAAAGACTCAATCCGATAAGATAACTTCAAAGAGAAAACTCAATCCATTACAAGAAGGTAGAGGGGGAGAAACATCATAAGATCCAACTATAGTAGCAAAGCTCGCGTTACATCAAGATTGTGCCACATCAAGAACACGAGAGAGAGATCAAACACATAGCTACTGGTACATACCCTCAACCCCGAGGGTGAACTACTCCCTCCTCGTCATGGAGAGCTCCGGGATGATGAAGATGGCCACCGGTGATGATTCCCCCCTCCGGCAGGGTGCCGGAACAGGGTCCCAATTGGTTTTTGGTGGCTACAGAGGCTTGCGGCGGCGGAACTCCCGATCTAGGTTTCTTTTCGGGGGTTTCTGTATTTATAGGAATTTTTGGCGTAGATCTCATGTCAGGGGGTCTCCGAGTCATCCACGAGGCAAGGGGCGCCCTCCTCCCTCGTTGATGGCTCCGGACTCTTCTGGCCCAACTATTTTACTCCGGGGGCTTCTTTTGGTCCATAAAAATCATCAAAAATTGGCACATCAATTGGACTCCGTTTGGTATCCTTTTTCTATAAAATTCAAAAACAAGGAAAAAATAGAAACTGACACTGGCTCTAGGTTACTAGGTTAGTCCGAAAAATCATATAAAATAGCATATAAAAGCCCATTAAATATCCAAAACAGATAATATAATAGCATGGAACAATCAAAAATTATAGATACGTTGGAGACGTATCAAGGGGAGGGGCGCCTCCCGACGGCGATTGCCGGAGCTCCAAGCTGTCTCCTGTGGCGCTCAGCACATGGATGAGCTTACCGCGGCGAGACGCACACACTGATCCCATCCATAGCCGGCGGGTGGACCGGAATGAAGATGGCAGCAACGCCGGTGGATGGTGGTGGTCGGGCTAGGAGGGACACAGCGCATCGGGGTGTCGGAGGAGGGGCTAAAGGGCACATCCGATCCGGCTATGTGTGGTGCTAGGGAGGTGAGGGAATGGTGGGAGTAGCTTGGCTCTGGGCGAATTTAGCCGGAGGACCGAGGCGAACACGGCAGCAATGGAGGGGCAAGAGGGGCTCTAGGCTCGGGGAAGAGGTTGGGCGGGGTGAGAGAAGTGCCGTGAGGGCTATGGTGAGCTCGGGAGGCCTCGGGAGTGGCTTAAATAGCTGTGGAGAGCACGTGTTGTGCTGGCGTCACCACAGATGTGTGGCTGGAGCCACAGACGCATGTGCATGCACTCGGGCTCGGGGGTAGGCGACGGAGGAGGAACAACGAGAAGCTCACGAGGCAGAGGGAGCCAAGGGAGCACGTGGAGGAAGAAATGAACGCCATTAATGATTGGTCGGCTATTGTGCTCCCGTGGGCATGCGTCGGCGAGTGCCAATGAGGAGGTTTCCAGGGAGGGAGAGAGGTCCAGGGAAGTTGCGACGACGAGGTGAAGCCACTGGACATGGTCACGCGCGCAAAGATGATGAGAGGAAGAGGTGCCGAAGCACAAACGGAGTCCTTGACGCGCCACTACGCACAGAGCGCATGAAATGGCATGCCAGCTATGCGGTCACTATGCGACAATGCACAGGGAGGTCACGAGGGGATTGTGAACCTTGGTTGGTGGCTAGTCCTTCTAGGGTGGAGCATTTATGAGTCTATGGCTTGATCTGAGGTGTTATCCTTGGGTTGGAACTAAGCTCTGAAGTTTGCTCTAGCAAACTTGGCTGTGCACTGGTGATCCACAGAGAATTGATTGAAGCCAAATAAGTTGTCTGGGGTCATTAACTAAGGAAGGACTATGATCCTGGAGGTTTTGAGGGGAAATGGAGCAAAAAACAATAGAGTTCCTTGTAACTACCATTATTGGTCCATAAGCTTGATCAAGACGATGCACTCACATGGAGTATCAACTTGAGCTCAAATTTGGCAAGGAAGGGTTATCTAGCCATATGAAGATGCTGTAAAAATTTCATACCAAATGGACTAGCCAAAATGGTACTTGTTTCACACACATCCCCTCTTCCCAGAAACTAGAAATAATTCTAGGGAAATATGGGCTTGATTAATTGATCCCAAAATTGGCGCAAAGAGGTTTCATGGTCATGAGAATGCTACGGTAAATTTTCACCAAAAATGAAGCAATATAAAATACACTTCCTTCACAACCTAAAAATATTGATAGAATCAAAGATTTGATCCTGTGCTCGATTGGGTGGGGTTCAAATTTGGAGGAGTGTAAAGATATGTGCACATGAAAAGTTGTGCAAATTTCAACTCATTTGGATAACCCTAGCTAGTACTTCCTTCACAATGCCTTCTGTCTGACAGAAACTTTGAAAAATTGATGAGGAAGAATGGATAGTCGAATAAAGTTGAATTTTGGCATGGGGCAATTATTTGGACATAAAATAATGCCCAAAAATAGTGGGAGTAAACAAGATAAGATAATGGCACTTCCTTCACAAAATGCCATTCAGGACAGAATAGAAGAAGGAATATTGGGGAATTATTTTTGAACTGGCCAAGGAAATGTTTGGGCATATATGACCAATATATGACCCAAATGAATTATGAGAATTATTTGGGAATTTTTGGATGGACAGAAATATAGGTTGCTTCACAACCAAGGGCACTTGAGGTTATTCCTTTAATAAAAAAGGAAATTTTCCCCAAGAAAAAGAATTATGGAGTTGGGCTAGAATGGAAATGGCATGATCTTGGGATGTCTCGCCAGGATGCGATTCTATCCCAATCATGTGATCAATTCATGATTGGGCCACAACCGCATTTCGAGCGCATAGCAAGGTGGATATCATTACAACATACCATGTACTGAATAGATGAGAATACAAGATAAAGGCTTACACTCGCCACAAGCTACATCATGAATACAACAGTTCATCAATACATAGCAATCATCATATAGAAGAGCACGATCCAACTATGGATGAAACCAAATGAAAAAGAAGAACGACCTCCACCCTACTAGTCCCAGGCTCCCCGACCCGGAACCTAGTCCCTTGATCGAAGAAGAAGAAGAACTCCGAAAGCAATCAAGCATCGCTCTCACATCAGATCACCGCATTACCTGTACCTGCAACTATTGTTGTAATACTCTGTGAGCCACGAGGACTCAGCAATCCCATTACCATGGGTATCAAGACTAGCAAAGCTTAAGGGGTATGGAATTGATAAGTGGTGAGGTTGCACCAAGCGACTAAGCATACTATGGTGGCTAACTTACGAATACAAGAATAAGAAGAGAAACTACGCAACAGTCGCAAACTAGTAATGACCAAGAAGTGATCCTGAACTACTTACAAGTCAAACATAACCCCACGGTGTTCTCTTCTCGAACTCACTCGAAAAGAGACGATCACGGTTACACACGTGGTTGGTTTATTTTAATTGAGTTTAGTTCAAGTCCACTACAAGCGGATATTAAAAATTCCCATCTGCCACATAACCGCGGGCACAGCTCTCGAAAGTTTAAACCCTGTAGGGGTGTCACAACTTAGCCCATGACAAGCTCATGATCCACGGAGACAATCCTCCATCGCGGGACATCCGATCAGACTCGGGATCCCGGTGCACAAGACATATCGACAACCTGATAGTAGCCCCACGTATCTCGTCTCGGTCCACAACTGGATGGGACAAGCTACGAGTGAAACCAACCCTCAAGTTCCCCCAAGGTGGCCCCGCAGGCTGCCCGTTTGGGACCAACACCATTAGCACTAGCCCCCCTATATTATGTTAAAAGAATCCTTGGGGACGCGACCCCCTATGCCAATTAATTAATTATCAGGTTTAGTTATTATGTTGAGCAAATGGTAAAGCCAATGTTGGGCCTTGCTGGAAGAGTTTTATTCTAAGTGAACTGTCAAGAGGGGCCCATAAACCCTCATCATGTTAGGGACGCAAAATCAAGGAACATAACACCGGTATGACGGAAACTAGAGCGGCAATAGTGGAACCAAACACCAAGAAAAAGGCTAAGCCTTCCACCCTTTACCAAGTATATAGATGCAATAATTAAATAAGAGATATTGTGATATCCCAAGATATCCATGTCCCAAACATGGAACAACCTGCAACTAGCAACTCTATAAGAGGGGCTGAGCAAAGCGATAACATAGCTAAACAACGGTTTGCTGGGATGGTGGAAAAGGTTAGAGGCTATCATGGCAATTTGGGAGGCTTGATAAACAAGTGGTAGGTAGCGCGACATAGCAATAGCATCGAGACAACTAGCATGGCAAAGATAGTAGTGAGATCCAAGGTGATGGTCATCTTGCCTGAAATCCCGCTAGGAAGAAGACCAAATCCATGAAGAAGATGATGAACCAATGTAGTTGAACGGATTCTCACAATCGCAACTTAACGGGAACTTTCAAGAAGAAGCACAACCGGAAAGAAACAAACAACATGGTAAACAACCACCACATAAACATGAAATAATGCGCAACCAAGTATGATGCATGTCCGATTTAATGAGTCATGGCATGGCAAAGTGCAACAAACAATACTAGAAGTTAAGTGGAGATCAATATGCAACGAGTTGAATATTGAAGAAACACCACATGCAAGTCTTTAGTTCGGTCTCGTTTATGTACCCAACACTATTAAATGTTGTTAAACATGGGAAGAGGTGAAGCATAGGTAAACTAACTATTTGGGAAAATTTAAATGAGGCCGGAAATAACAAACAACAATTCTGTTAAATCCCCATATGCATATTTAGCAATTGATGCAAACAACAATTTTAAACACCTTAAATGTTGTTATCATGATGCGGATGACATATGCAGGTTATATGCAATTTTTAAGAAAATGTTGACATGAGCATGTTATGAAGCATTTGGTCACCGTGGCGTAACTAAAGGGGTGCCACGGCAACGACAACGGAAATGGTGCCACGGCAACATTCCGATGATTCAATAACTCATCAAGATGTCGGTGCAAACGAAAGTGTGGATCCACGGAACATGCGAAAGATGGTGGGATGATCCTGGTTACCGGGTTCCCACGGGTCGACGCATGGCAAATGAGGAGGACAAAGCAATGACAACTCGGACATGGTGCAAACACGAGCATCTCATACAACACACATGCATTCGTTCACGGGCGTCGTCTCAGGGTTATACCTTCGAAGCGTGCATCCGGGACGGAACGAGTTCCATGCGGTGTAGATGGAAGTGGACGTTCTCGGGATGGTCATAGTGGAAGTAGTGGTTCACGTTTCATAGATGTTCGGGGTCACGGCGAGGAACTTGACGTCCATGGAGTCTTCCAGGGTCGACGACAGTGGTACACACATTGTCGGGTACTTGTCGGTCCGGTCTTTGTGATGGTAGGTGTACACTTGTACACGAGGTACTCGTGGTCTTCGCAATGGTAAACAAACTTTTTGCTTGTGGTACACAGGTATTTAGGTGGCAGTAGTCGTATGAAGTAGATGAACTAGATGGGTCCTCGACGTCCTGGTACTTGGCCTCCACTCGGCCTTGACGGTGATGAAACGAAACGCGATGGTTGTGGTACTTGGCACCCAGGGGCTTCGCGGGTTATTCCTGTACCTGGCATTCAGTGCAGTAATTGGTTGTGCTCATGACCGAGCTCATGGGCGGGCGCTGCATGCCCACGCGCGGGTGTGCGAAGCAGAGGAGCGGGATGAGGTGCCTTGGGGACGCGGTCAACGATGCCGCTGGCTCCGGTGGGCGTGCGTCAGCATGCAGCGAAGCAAGCTGTTGCTGCTCGATGAAGGCGGCGGCTCGGCCGTACGCGAAGATCCGCGAGGACGGACGAGGTTAGGAGCCCAGCAGGACTAATGGAGGAGGTCCAGGTGGCGGTAGCAGCAGAGTTGGCCGGACATGACGGCTCGGGCAGGAGCTCCTCAGCATGGGGAGTAGGCCGACGAAGAGCAGCAAGGTGGAGGCATGCAGGCAGTGGAGGCAGGGAACGGCGAGAGCAGAGGGGCGTCTTAGGTGGCTGCGTGCGAGAGGAAGAAAAGGCTGGCGCTGGAGCTTGAGGGTGCGGGCGCCATGTCATGCATCAGGCATGACAGAGGGTAGCAGAGGCCATAGTGCCATGAAGGCTAGCTGATGGGCGGGAGGGTCGAGCGGCCATGGTTGAGGACGCTTCGGGACGCAGGAGAGAAATGAGTCACAAAGGAAGGGGAGGAAGGGAGCCGGAGTTGGCAGGGCGTTGGATCATCGCCAGAGTGGTTGTTGGTTGTGGCGGCGATGGCCTAAGGAGGCCACGGATCGGGAGGCGCGGGCATGTTGGGCTCTGCTCCTGTCTCTGCATGGGTGTGGCAGCGCAATATGAGGACGAAGGGGAAAGAGGGGATCGATCAGGAGGAGGTCGGGTTGGTTAGGTTAAGAGGGAACCCGAGTGGACCTTGGTGGAGATGGGCCGGCCTGCTGGGAGGACCAAGTGCCCAGTTGGGCTTCTCTTCTCCCTATCTTATTTCATTTAGCAGAAAAGAATTATAGAGAAGAAAAATAAAGAGAGGGTTAGGGAAAGAATTTGCACATGGGGTTAATTTTCCCGGACTCATAAAAATGAGCTTGAACCAAGAAAAATAGAAAGTGAGCATGGGCGTGAAGTTGAATTCAAACTCATTTGAATTTAATTCAAATGGGTTTTAACTAGGACTAGGTTTTGGAATGTCCAAAAAATGTTGAGAATTTAGGAGGAAATGGAGAAAGAATTATGGAGAAAGTTTGGAGAACAAACTTGAAGCAAAAATGCATAAGAATTAAATTGCAAGTGGGTTGCGGTGAACTCCAAACTAATGGAATATTTATTATAGCTCCCTAAATATCGAGAGGATATGTTATAAAGATAAATCATCCTGTGAATTCCCTCAATTTAAATAGATCGAAAGATCTATGCAATTTCTTTAAGGGAGTTTTAATTGGGTTACAAAACAATGCCATGATAACATGATGCAATGCAAATGATGCTATGAAGAATGCCACAAACAAATAAATCGCAAAGCGAAACTCGGAATACATGGAAGGCATATGGAGCGTCGTTCTTGGGTCGTTACAACTCTCCTCCACTTACAAGAGATATCGCCCTGAGATCTAGGGATGGCACTGGAGAGAAACGGAAGAAGGAAGAGGTAAAACTGAGTTGCTTCTTGACAAAAGAGTGAAACCAACAAACCTCGGAGGTGTTGAGTAATTTGAAAGGGGGAATACCATGGATATGAACGAAGTAGAAAGCACTTTGTAGAAACGAGAAGAAGGGACACCATGAGAAACTTGAAGGTTGCAAATGCATCAACGAAGAGCTCCAGGGACAAGGCGGGACATGTAACCACTCTGGTTGAAACGAAATAGGCAAGGAATGAGAATGAAAGAATGCAGGCAGCACTCCGATAGAAAAGAGAAGCAAAGGTTGATAAGATGGGAAGAACTTGAAAAGAAGACACACCACCTTGATTAAGTTGATAAGCAAGGAAAGAACATGATCTTTGATACATCGAGATGATGGTTAGAAGGGAGTTGAATCACAATGCCTCCGGAACGAAAGAATAGAAGCTAATCGTTGGAAACAAAAGAACGAGGGAAGAAAAAGACAACTTCTACCACAACTGAATTTGGAAAGCATCCTTGCAAGAAGTTTAGAACGGAGTTGTTGGAAAACCAACAACGAAAAGAATAAGCTTGTTGTGGGCTTATGGAAACAACTCAAAACTTAGAGGTGAATACATGCCACTACGGAAAACAATTGATTGCTTGAGACCAACATGGATATGAAAACTCTTTCACCGAGAAGAGAAGGAGAAACTTCGATCATTGATGAGCACCACAAATAGCAACATTCCCAATGGATGTCTTTAAGTGGAATATAACCCAAGATAACTCCAACAAAGAAATTGTTATGGGTTGAAACAACTCATGAAAGAAGAGAAAATGAAGGTTTTACAATATCTCATTCCTCGCAAGTTGTAAATCATGAAACGCGAAGGGTAATTGTCAATAGTGACATAACACCACCTCAAAAGATAAGATAGAAAGAATTGCACTTCGAAATGCAAGGACAAGAATACTTGAGCTCCTCCGACAAGAATCTTGAAGAACACTTTGCAAGTGAATTAAATCCATGATGAACCACCATGTAGAGTCTCCATGAATAACTCCAGCAATGAAAGGATGATGAGAAGGAAGTAAAGGATGAAAATAATAAGATTGAAGCCTTGCACTGATTTGAAATTGATATCACAAATAAACTTTAGTAGAAAGAATTAAATCACCTCGAGGGAACAAGAATAAGAATTATGTCTTGCTTACCCTTCACCAATTCAAATTGATGGCAAGCAACGGATTTGGCATACTACTCATTCTCATTGAAAATGATTAAAGATAGAGATATAACGCAAACTTGGGAAATCTTCAACGAATCACCGGTAGGATTTTGGAAAGAACGAATTAATTGATACAAGAACATAGAAAGAGGAATCTTGAACGAACCACCGTAAGAATCTGAAAACGAACGAAGAAACGGGAACGAATCACCGGGAAGAAGTAGAAAACGAACGAAGATACTTGAGTGAATTTAAATACTAGAGAGCGAAGAGATCACGAGCTGGTTAGAGAATACTCGAACGATGCACCGGAAGAATATGGAGATGAACGAAGAGACATCAATTTAGAATAATTGGAGAATGAAGCTGAAAACTTAGAACGAAGAAATCTTCTGAAATGATGGCCTTCGGATGATATAGAAATGAGAACAACTCCTGAAATGCTTCGCATGGGTATGATAAGAATTTCTCACAATCGAAAATAATTATGAGGATGGCATCAAGCTAGAACCATGAATCTTCAAGAGAACGGACAAGGACTTAAGAGAAGCTCTTCTTCGGTCTTCAAATGTTGAGAATGATGATGAGAACCACCATGAAAATTGATGAGACTCTCCGATAGAATGAAAAGAGAAAAGGTTTATTTAAAGATGAAAAGAACTTGAAAGCGATCTTGGAGAAGGCATATGACTGATGAAAATTCATTCTTACGTCAAACTTTGAAAAGAATATGATAATAAATCCGTTAAAATAGAAGAGTCAGGTAAGATCCTGGGAAAAGACATGTGGGTTAGGGCCCACTCAAGAGAAAACACCGTTGGAAATGATTACTCGAAAGAGAGATTGCACCGGTTGAGTTAAATGGCTCGAATGAGATAACAACCTCGAAATAGGTTGAACGGATTAGGAATGGAAACACGAATCTCCTAAGATATCTTTAGTACTCCGGAACAAATGAACGGCGAGAAGTGGATGATTAAGAGGTGCACCGGCATGAGAAAGCATTTGAAACAAGGAAAGGAATATGATCAACACTGAAAGCTTGAATTGATTCCACTGGAGAAGAAAAAAGAACGAAGAATGATGAAATTGAAACTCCTGACCATCTTCATGATAATCACCAGATAAGAACATTGAAGGAAAGAATGAAGAAACTTCACATCCATAAGATGGATACTTGATTAAGAAACTTGAGTCCTTGAATAAAAAGTGTGGGAGGGCAGGAAAACAAAGGCAACTTGGGGACGGATGAAACAGACACTGTTGAGAAAACTTAGAATTGATCTTGGGGATGTTGAAATGATCGGATCCACTTGAAGAGAAGCACGCCGGTTGGAAAAGAATTAACATGACAACCTCGATGATCAAGAAGGATTAATATTCACATAGAAATATGAGAACACCGCTTAGGAAAAGGTATGGAATCAACACTTGACATTGAAGCAACTCAAATACCACAACTCAAAACAAAACAAGGGATTGGCTTGCGGAATAAGCCGGAAACAAATACATAAACCCTCCTGTATTTGTTGGAAAGATAAACCTTGGTAACTACTTGAATTCCCACCTATGAACTCCCGAAACTTTTTGGTTATGCAATCTGGTGTTGGGGATACACGGAGGCACAAATATCTCACACAACTAACAAATCCTACGCTCCAACTGTATCCATCCGTCAACACATAACCAAGAAAACCTCGGAAATCATGTACCTCGGACCTTCAAAAACATCCGATATACTAGATGTGGCAATACATCTGATCGCTCTCCCTAATACTGGGTGTCGTCAAACTACTCTCACCACAAAGAGTATAGAAGCGTTTTCGATGTCGGCGACCTCTGGTATTCCAGAACTGAAACGATAAGCACTGTGACAAAAACACCTTGGAGCTCAACTCCCCGAGACACTGCCACAACCCCTAAATGTCAGGAGGCACCAAGACAGAATTCATGTCACAATGATATTGGAACGATACAACAATACCCGCGTGATCCCAAAAAAATTTGAGTGAAAAAGTGGAGAGTGAAGTCAAAACATCTACCTCACGAGTCCTCACGAGAGCGATGAAGGGGCTGAGGAGTAAAAAGAATTCCTACTCTCCGATATAAATAGACTCAAAATAATTTTCTTTCTAGACTCAACATCGTCAGCGGTTCGATCAATCAAGGGGGCTCCTGCGGTCGGTAAGGCTCTCATACCAACTTGTCGCGCCTAAGATGCGATTCTATCCCAATCACGTGATGAATTCATAATTGGGGCACAACTGCATTTCGAGCACATAGCAAGGTGGATATCATTACAACATACCATGTACTGAATAGATGAAAATACAAGATAAAGGCTTACACTCGCCACAAGCTACCTCATGAATACAATAGTTCATCAATACATAGCAATCAACATACAGAAGAGCAAAATCCGACTACGGATGAAACCAAACGAAAACGAAGAACGACATCCACCCTGCTAGTCCCAGGCTCCCCGACCCGGAACCTAATCCCTTGATCGAAGAACTCCAAAAGCAATCAAGCATCGCTCCCACGTCGGATCATCGCATTACCTGTACCTACAACTGTTGTTGTAGTAAACTGTGAGCCACGAGGACTCAGCAATCCCATTACCATGGGTATCAAGACTAGCAAAGATTAATGGGTATGGAATTGATAAGTGGTGAGGTTGCAGCAAGCGACTAAGCATAGTATGGTGGCTAACTTACGAGTACAAGAATAAGATGAGAAACTATGCAACGGTCGCAAACTAGTAATGATCAAGAAGTTATCCTGAACTACTTACGAGTCAAACATAACCCCACTGTGTTCTCTTCTTGAACTCACTTGAAACGAGAAGATCACGGTTACGCACGCGGTTGGTGTATTTTAGTTGAGTTTAGTTCAAGTCCACCACAACCGGTTATTAAAAATTCCCATCTGCCACATAAACGCTGGCACGACTCTTGAAAGTTTAAACCATGCAGGGGTGTTCCAACTTAGCCCATGACAAGCTCACGATCCGCGGAGACCATCCTCCATCGCGGGACAACCGATCAGACTTGGGATCCCGGTGCACAAGACATTTCGACAATGGTAAAACAAGTCCAGCAAGACCTCCCGGCATGCCAACACCCTGATAGTAGCCGCGCATATCTCGTCTCAGGCCACAACCGGATGGGACAAGCTACAAGTAAAAACTAGCTCTTGAGTTTCCCCAAGGTGGCCCCGCAGGCTGCCCGTTTAGGACCAACACCATAAGCACTGGCCCCCTGTATTATGTTAAAAGAATCCTCGGGGACGCAACCCTCTATGCCAATTAATTAATTATCAGGTTTAGTTATTATGTTGAGCAAATGGTAAGACCAATGTTGGGCCTTGTTGGAAGAGTTTTATTCAAAGCGAACTCTTAGGAGGGGCCCATAATCCCTCATCATGTTAGGGACGCAAAATCAAGAAACATAACACTGGTATGACGTAAACTAGGGCTGCAAGAGTGGAACAAAACACCAAGCAAAAGGCTAACCTTTCCATCCTTTACCAAGTATATAGATGCATTAATTAAATAAGAGATATTGTGATATCCCAAGATATCCATGTCCCAAACATGGATCAATCTGCAACTGCACCTTCAACTAGCAACGCTATAAGAGGGGCTGAGAAAAGCGTTAATATAGCCAAACAACGATTTGCTGGGATGGGGGAAAAGGTTAGAGGCTATCATGGCAATTTTGGAGGCTTAATAAACAAGTGGTAGGTAGCGCGACATAGTGATAGCATTGAGAAAACTAGCATGGCAAAGATAGTAGTGAGATCCAAGGTGATGGTCATCTTGCCTGAAATCCAGCTAGGAAGAAGACCGAATCCATGAAGAAGAAGATGAACCAACGTAGTCAAACGGATTCTCACAATCGCAATGTAACCGGAACATTCGAGAAGAAGCACAACCAGAAAGAAATGAACAACATGCTAAACAACCACCACATAAACATGAAATGATGTGCAACCAAGTATGATGCATGTCCGGTTTAATGAGTCATCGCAAGGGAAAGTGCAACAAACAATACTACAAGTTAAGTGGAGCTCAATATGCAACGAGTTGCATGTAGAAGAAATACTGCATGCAAGTATTTAGTTCGCTCTCGTTTATGTACCCAACACTATTAAATGTTGTTAAACATGGGAAGAGGTGAAGCGTAGGTAAACTAACTATTTAGGCAAATTTAAATGAGGCCGAAAATAACAAACAACAATTCTGGAAAATTCCCATATGCATATTTAGCAATTGATGCAAACAACAATTTAAACATCTTAAATGTTGTTATCATGATGTGGATGACATATGCAGGTTATATGCAATTTTTAAGAAAATGTTGACATGAGCATGTTATGAAGCATTTGGTCACCGTGGTGAAACGAAAGGGGTTCCACAGCAATGACAACGGAAATGGTGCTACGACAGCATTTCGATGATCCGACAACTCATCAAGATGTCGGTGCAAACGAAAGTGTGGATCTACGAAACATGCAAAAGATGGTGGGGTGATCCCGGTTACCGGGTTCCCACGGGTCGACGCATGGCAAACAAGGAGGACCGAGCAATGACAATTCGGACACGGTGCAAACACGAGCATCTCATACAACACACATGCATTCGTTCACGGGCATCGTCTCGGGGTTATACATTCGAAGCGTGCATTCGGGACAGAACAAGTTGCATGTGGTGTAGATGGAAGTAGACATTCTCGGGATGGTCATAGTGAAAGTAGTGGTTCATGTTTCGTAGATGTTTGGGATCACGGCGAGAAACTTGACATTCACGGAGTCTTTGAGGGTCGGCGGTAGTGGTACACACATTGTCATGATAATTGTCGGTCCGGTCTTGGCGATGGTAGGTGTACACTTGTTGACGAGGTACTCATGCTTGTGGTACACGGGTATTTAGGCGGCAGTAGTCGTACAGTCTAGATGAAATAGATGGGTTCTCGACGTCTTGGTATTTGGCGTCCACTCGGCCTTGACGGTGATGAAACGAAACACAATAGTTGTGGACTTGGCACACAGGAGCTTCGCGGGTTATTCCTGTACTTGGCGTTGGGTGCGGTACTTGGTTGTGCTCATGACCGAGCCCATGGCCTGGCGCTGCATGCCCACACGCGGGTGCGAGAAGCAGAGGAGTGGGATGACGTGCCTTGGGGATGCGGTCAATGACCCCGCTGGCTCGGGTGGGCGCTCGTTAGCAGGAAGCGAAGCGAGCTGCTACTGCTCGATGAAGGCAGCGGCACAGCCGTACGCGAAGCTCCGCGAGGACGGCCGTGGTTGGGAGCCCAGCAGGACTAATGGAGGAGGTCTGGGCGACGGTAGCAGCAGGGTTGGCCGGAGAGGACGGCTCAAGCAGGAGCTCCTTAGCATGGGGAGGAGCCCAACAGAGAGCAACAAGGTGGAGGCCGACGGAGAGCAGCGAGGTGGAGGCTGATGAAGAGCAGCGAGGTGGAGGCATGCAGGCAGTGGAGGCAGTGAACAACCAGAGAGGAGGAGTGTCTTGGGTGGCTACACGCGAGAGGAAGGAAAAGGCCGGCGCTGGGGCTTGAGGGTGCGGGCGCCATGGCATGCATCAGGCGCGATAGAGCAGAGGCCGCAGCTCCATGAAGGTTGGTCGACGGGCGGGAGGGTCGAGCGGCCATGGTTGAGGACACCTCGGGACGCAAGAGAGAAACGAGGCACAAAGGAAGGGGAGGAAGGGAGCCGGAGGTGGCAGGGCATCGGAGCATCGCCGAAGTGGCTACTGGTTGCGGCGTCGACGGCGCAAGGAGGCCACGGATCGGGAGGCGCGGGCGTGTTGAGCTCTGCTCCTCTCTCTGCGTGGGTGTGGCAGTGCAGGAGGAGGATGAAGGGGAAAGAGGGGATCGATCAAGAGGAGCTCGGGTAGGTTAGGTTAAGAGGGAACCCGGGTGGGCCTAGTTGGAGATGGGCCGGCCTGCTGGGAGGACCAAGTGACCAGTTGGGCTTCTCTTCTCCCTCTCTTATTTCATTTATCCGAAAATAATTAGAGAGAAGAAAAAGAAAGAGAGGGATAGGGAAAGAATTTGCGCATGGGGTTAATTTTCCTGAACTCATAAAAATGAGCTTGACCCAAGAAAAATAGAAAGTGAGCATGGGCGTGAAGTTGAATTCAAACTCATTTGAATTTAATTCAAATGGGTTTGAACTAGGACTAGGTTTTGAAGTGTCCAAAAAAATGTTGAGAATTTAGGAGGAGCCTCGAGAAATGGATAATGTTTGGAGAACAAACTTGAAGCAAAAAGGCATGAGAATTAAATTGCAAGTGGGTTGCGGTTAACTCCAAACTAATGGAATATTTATTAGAGCTCCCTAAATATCGATAGGATATGTTATAAAGAGAAATCACCCTGTGAATTTCCCTCGATTTAAATAGATCAAAATATCTATGCAATTTCTTTAAGGGAGTTTTAGTTGGGTTACAAAACGATGCCATGATAACATGATGCAATGCAAATGATGCTATGAAGAATGCAACAAGAAAACAAATCACACAGCGAAACTCGGAATACATGGAAGGCATATGGAGCGTCGGTCTCGCATCATTACATGGGATGAGTTGGAGGAGAATGAACCACTTGGGAGAAGAAGAAATGATGATCTCCCAGGACCAAAAACAGAGCAAAAACCAAATAAATCAAAAGAAAAAGAAAATGGCCAAAACCAGGTTGTTACAACGATGGCATCGTTTACGCGGTCGACGAACAGATTGGTTGTTACAGGTGGAATCTATCGTCGTGTAATTGTTCTATCTCATCTCATCTTTACCTTATGAATACGACTGCCTGTTGATTGTTACAAATTTAGAATAGATAGTATGTCTATAACCACATCATTGCTATATGTTCCTCTTATTTTCTAGATTTTTATTACCACACATGTTATTGTTAGAGTTGATATGAGAACAATTGCATATAATGATTGTTAGAATAAATATTATGAGTATAACCTCGTGATTGCTATATGTTAATTTCTCTCATTTCGAAGATATTTGTAACCACATATGTTATTGTTTAGAGTTGATATGAGAACAGTAGTAAGTGCTATGGTAGAATATGAGTAGGCCCTTTCAGAGTTGTTTTCCTCTCATTGCTACATGATGTTTGTAGCATGACATACTGCTAGAATATGAAAGCCACTGGCTTATTTTTGTTTATTTTCGGTATGATTATGACACGACATTGCAATTCTCTATCTATGATATGTGTCATTGTTATAATAATCTTAATTCCACACATACTCTGAACATGATTGTATATTTTTGTCCTTTTGGTCTCCAATTTGATTTGTTGCAGCATACGCAAATGCGTTGGCCTTCATGATTTCAGGACCTGGAATCATACCAGTCAATGGGTGGTGGTTTATCGCTCGTTCAACTAACAACGGTTATTTGATGCAGTATAATGCCTGGGGCGTTCATGATTGTGATGGCTATGGCTGCTTCATGTTCGAGAAAACCCCAGCTCCATTGGGCCAGGCGTATTCAACTAGAGGCGGGTTTACAGCCTCAGCAACCACTCCATGTTCCTCGGGCTCAATTATTCGATCATCCAACCAATCATCGGTCGGATCATCGGCGATGATTACCGTGCTATGCAACTTCCATTCACCAGGGGGAACTATGTTTACACATCATACCATGGGTTTCATGAATCACCATATCCAGAGATTCGTCAACACAACTTGTTACCAGATAATCTTCAGTGTGTGTAAGGCATCAAGCTTCCATGCGATGAATGACTTTTGCAAAACCGACATGCGGCGATGTGGTTCATGCCAATAGCAAATATGCACAACTTGATTCATACTGATATCTAGACTGAGTCATGTATCGTACTGCTGTAGCATGACCCTCTTTTGTTGGATATTATGTACTATTGTTAGTTTGAAGGATAGATACACTGGTACGCGTCGGTGCTATACAAACGGGTTTTAACCCCTTTCCACGACGGCATTTGGAACCGTCGCCTAGTGAGTGATAGCAATAGGGGGTCCTTCCCACATGACCCAGAAACTGTTGGGGATATGCCCTCCTGGCACACACGTTCGAAAAAATGAGTTCGTGTGCGACCGGCGAGCGCTCAAATACGGAAATACGTACAATAGAATGATACGTCGGAATTTTTGATTGTTCCATGCTATTATATTATCTGTTTTGGATGTTTAATGGGCTTTAATATGCACTTTTGTATTATTTTTGGGACTAACCTATTAACTGCAGGCCCAGTGCCAATTTCTGTTTTTTTCTATTTTAGTGTTTAGCAGAAAAGGAATATCAAACGGAATCCAAATGGAACGAAACCTTCACGAGGATCTTTCTTGGAACAAATGCAAACTAGGAGACTTGGAGTTGAAGTCTGGAACTCCGCGAAGCTTCCACGAGGTAGGAGGGCTTCTACTTCAACACCATAGCCTCTCCGATGATATGTGAGTAGTTTACCACAGACCTTCGGGTCCATAGTTATTAGTAAGATGGCTTCTTCTCTCTCTTTGGTTCTCAATACAAAGTTCTCCTCGATGTTCTTGGAGATCTATTCGACGTAATACATTTTGCGGTGTGTTTGCCGAGATCCGATGAATTGTGGATTTATGATCAAGTTTATCTATGAACAATATTTGGTTCTCCTCTGAATTCTTATATGCATGATTTGATATCTTTGCAAGTCTCTTCGAATTATCAGTTTAGTTTGGCCTACTAGATTGATCTTTCTTGCAATGTGAGAAGTGCTTAGCTTTGGGTTCAATCTTGCGGCGTCCTTTCCCAGTGACAGTAGGGCCGCAAGGCACGTATTGTATTGTTTCCATCGAGGATAAAAAGATGGGGTTTATATCATATTGCTTGAGTTTATCCCTCTACATCATGTCATCTTGCCTAAAGCATTACTCTGTTCTTATGAACTTAATACTCTAGATTCATGCTGGATAGCGGTCGATATGTGGAGTAATAGTAGTAGATGTAGAATCGTTTCAGTCTACTTAACACGGACGTGATGCCTATATTTCATAATAATTGCCTAGATATTCTCATAACTATGCGCTCTTCTATCAATTGCTCGACAGTTATTTGTTCACCCATCGTAATACTTGCTATCATGAGAGAAGCCACTAGTGAAACCTATGGCCCCCGGGTCTCTTTCGTATTATATTGCATCTATTTTATTTACATCTCATCTTGTTAACTATTTTGCTATCTATACAATAAAAATATTTACCTTACTATATTTATTAGATCTCACTTTCCCAAGTGACCGTGAAGGGATTGACAACCCCTTTATTGTGTTGGTTGCGAGATTCTTGATTGTTTGTGCAGGTACTAGGTGACTTGCGTGTTATCTCCTACAGGATTGATACCTTGGTTCTCAAAAACTGAGGGAAATACTTACACTACTTTGCTGCATCACCCTTTCCTCTTCAAGGGAAAACCAACGCATGCTCAAGAGGTAGCAAGAAGTATTTCTGGCGCCGTTGCCAGGGAGATCTATGCTCAAGTCAAGACATACCAAGTACCCATCATAAACTCTTCTCCCTCGCATTACATTATTTGCCATTTCCCTCTCGTTTTCCTCTCCCCCACTTCACCTTTGCTTTATCTCGTTGTCCTCTTGTTTGTTTAAGCTTGCCTTTCTATTGCTATGGCCGAACCAAAAGGGGCTAAGGGTTTCTCGGGTTTTAATACCTTGGATAATCCCTCTTTCATTTCTAAGCTCATAAATAATGATGCTATGGAAAGACCTACCGAGGTTATCAATGAGAGCTTAAATAATTTTGATGAAGATGACCCCGGAATTTTCCGTTGTTTGCTTGATGAATCTTTGAAAGATGCTTGGGATAGGCTGTTAAGGATCCGAGCCAGCTATGTACCTAAATATCAAATTGAGACATATTTAAAAAGCTTTTATATTGGCTTACCTTCTTCTTTCAAGCAAGTTTTAGATTCTATCTTTGAAGAAGGTTTTCTTGAGGGGGATGCCATCGATACATACGAAAAGATGAAATCTATATTTGGGAACCCCATGAGTGGAAAAGTTGAATCTACCTCTCTTTTGTGTTTTTATCAAAATGAAATTATCAAAGAGATGAAGGCTAGCTTAGATGCAAATTTTCATAGTATGCTTAATCTTTCTTCTACCATTAATGGCCACGTGCTTTCACAAAATAGGAAGATAGGTGCTTTAGATAAGAAAGTCTCCCTTTAACACCAAAAGGGAAAAGATGACAATACCTAGATCTATTCTTTCTTTTATGCCTAGCTAGGGGCGTTAAACGGTAGCGCTTGTTGGGAGGCAGCCCAATTTTATTTTTGCTCTTTACTTTTTGCTCCTGTTTAGTAATAAATAATTTGTCTAGCCTCTATTATGATTGTGTTTTTTATGTTTTAATTAGTGTTTGTGCCAAGTAAAGCCTTTAGGATCTTCTTGGGTGATTGTTGTTTGATCTTGCTGATAAAAACAGAAAGTATGCGCTCACAAGAATCATTTTAATTTTTTACCAAAGAGCGATAAAATACCAATTCAAACTTCATTAGATCAATATACAAATTATTTAGGTCATCCTAAATTATCTGAATTTTTGGAGTTACAGAAGTATTCGAAACCTCCAGATTGCTACAGACTGTTCTGTTTTGATAGATTCTGTTTTTCGTGTGTTGTTTGCTTATTTTGATGAAACTATGGCTAGTATCAGGGGTATGAATCATATAGAAGTTGGAATACAGTAGTTTTAACACCAATATAAATAAAGAATGAGTTAATTACAGTACATTAAAGTGGTCGTTTGTTTTCTTATACTAACGGAGCTCATGAGATTTTCTGTTGAGTTTTGTGTTGTGAAGTTTTCAAGTTTTTGGGTAAAGATTTGATGGATTTTGGAATAAGGAGTGGAAAGAGCATAAGCTTGGGGATGCCCAAGGCACCCCAAGGTAAAATTCAAGGACAACCAAAAGCCTAAGCTTGGCGATGCTCCGGAAGGCATCCCCTCTTTCGTCTTCGTCTATCGGTAACTTTACTTGAGGCTATATTTTTATTCACCACATGATATGTGTTTTGCTTGGAGCATCTTGTATGATTTGAGTCTTTTCTTTTTAGTTTACCACAATCATCCTTGTTGTACACACCTTTTGAGAGAGACACACATGAATCGGAATGTATTAGAATACTCTATGTGCTTCACTTATATCTTTTGAGCTACATAATTTTGCTCTAGTGGTTCGCTTATATCTTTTTAGAGCATGGTGGTGGTTTTATTTTATAGAAATTATTGATCTCTCATGCTTCGCTTATACTATTTTGAGATTCTTTTAGAACAGCATGGTAATTTGCTTTGGTTATGAAATTAGTCCTAATATGATGGGCATTCAAGATGGATATAATAAAATCTTTCATATAGAGTGCATTGAATAGTTTAATACTTGATAATTATTTTGAGATATAAAGATGGTGATATTAGAGTCATGCTAGTTGAGTAATTGTAAAATTGAGAAATACTTGTGTTGAGGTTTGCTAGTCCTGTCGCATGCACGTATGGTAACCGTTGTGTGACAAGTTTGAAGCATGAGGTGTTCTTTGAGTGCCTTCCTTATGAGTGGCGGTCGGGGGTGAGCGATGGTCTTTTCCTACCAATCTATCCCTCTAGGAGCATGCATGTAGTGCTTGGTTTTGATGACTTGTAGATTTTTTCAATAAGTATGTGAGTTCTTTATGACTAATGTTGAGTTCATGGATTATACGCACTCTCACCCTTCCACCATTGCTAGCCTCTCTTCTGCCACGCAACTTTCGCCGGTACCATAAACCCATCATTTACCTTCCTCAAAATAGCTACCATACCTACCTATCATGGCATTTCCATAGCCATTCCGAGATATATTGCCATGCAACTTTCCACCTTTCCGTTTATTATGACATGCTTCATCATAGTCATATTGTTTTGCATGATCATGTAGTTAACATCGTATTTGTGGCATGACCACCATTCATAATTTTTTTATACATGTCACTCTTGATTCATTGCACATCCCGGTACACCGCGGGAGGCATTAACATAGAGTCATATTTTGTTCTAAGTATCGAGTTGTAATTCTTGAGTTGTAAGTAAATAAAAGTGTGATGATCTTCATTATTAGAGCATTGTCCCATGTGAGGAAAGGAGGATGGAGACTATGATTCCCCCACAAGTCGGGATGATACTCCGGGCGAAAAAAGAGGCCATAAAAAAGAGAAGGCCCAAACAAAAAAGAAAATAAATAAATAAATGAGAGAAAAAGAGAGAAGGGGAAATGTTCACTAGTGCAAGGATGCTGCTAACGTGACACTACGATCAGAGACCCTTCGACGAAATTGTGTGCGATGTAATAATCGCAAACAATGGTGTAAAAAACCCGTCAAAAAAGGTGCAAAACGTTTGCGATGGAGGATGCATCAAACACGGTTCATATTTTGGTTGCGTGTGCGATGTAGGGCATACGGTTCAGTTCAATTAACTGTTTGCAATGATGAGGAACAAAAGAAACGGGCAGCCAAATGAAGGTGTGTGTGATATACATCATACAGTTCACTCGGATGAACTGTTTGTGATTAGGCAACACAAAAGAAACGGTCAGCCAGATCAAGGTGTGTGCAATATACGACATGCAGTTCAATCAGATAAACTGTTTGCTTTGAGCCAAGAGAACAGAAACAGTTCAATATAACAAGATGTGTGTTATACGTGGCAAAGAGGTCTGTAATTAGGAATGTGTGCGAAGAATGATAATAACACAGATGATTGCTGCTAATAAGTCATGTGTGTTGTGGGAAAATGCTTGGTGGTATACAATTGTCAGCGATTGATGAAATCATCACCGACGGTTTCCCCAGTATGCTCCGTGTGCGACGTCATTGCACACAGAACAACAACATATGTACTTATAACTTATAAGGACTTGATTCCATAAACAGATTGAACATCCAATTACATATGTGGTTAGTACGCACATGATCTTTGCACACACCAAAGTATGTTCCAAAATTCCTAGGAAACTCAAATAATGTATTAAAAGGCACAACAAACGGTGAATAATTTCATATTTTTAGGACGAGCTACTATAGTTGCATGTTGCCTTTGTAAAATAAATCAAGGCAGGAAGAGACAGCGTATGTCATTCCACACACATAGGTGACAAGGTCCCTCTCAGAAGCATGAGCCTTTTTGAAAGAAGCTCCGGTTTGTAAGAAGTTTGTACCAAAACTTGTCCCAAATTGGACTAATTTTTTACCACAACATGATGGTGCTATGTCATAACACCATGCCAAGTTTCATAATTTTGAGGCGAGTTTTGGATTTACAGTAATTTTAAAACTAGGTTTCTCAATGTTTACTGTCGAGTCGGCACCGCCCTGGATAGGCCTTTTCCTCGTGGGTCCCAAAAGACAAATCCAAATTTGTCACTACCATGCAACTTTTCTTATTAAGAATTACAAGCCATTTGGTGTGCTAGCTGAAAATAAGTTTGTGGGTGCTGGTGGGCGCTAAGAACTTGCGGTTCTGTAATGAACAAAGATCTCAAGGATCGCGCGAGAGTGAGGCTCTTTCCCTATGTTGTGAATGCTTATAATATTTATGTCTTAATTAAAGAAATGGCAAGCCATTGGCCCAGTATGAAAGAAAATGTGGGTCAAACCCTAGTTGAAAAGGGCAACAATGTCTAACTCCAGCTTACAAAAGGTACAAAAGCACAAGGATTAATTGTTCATCAGGTTTACACATAACCCAGATTGAATAGGACAATGACATCTAACTCAACCAAAGTTTTCGATAGTTACAATCAAATGGATCAGTCTGATCCATAAAATCAAGATCCCAATACAATAATTCTACTACTCCATGATTACCACAAGCTGTTGTAAATAGAAGCCAAACACGATCAGAAGCCCTTAGGTCCACCTGAAACTTCTTTTTATGCTCTTCAACACTTGTAGCCTCGAGTAATTTCTTGTTGAAAAACTTAATCCTCACGGAAAATAGTGCCCTCGCATTCAACATGAAGAATCTGACAAAGCTAGTGTTTGCACTGTTGGATGAATATCGTTCCAGCATTACTGCCTTGAAACGAATGTCATGAGATCTGAGAAAATCCCCATGCTTCATCAACCATCGATTGGTTATACCTTTTTCTCCATGTGTTGTTGCCTAAATAGAGATGAAGATTGAAAACAATTAATGTATAAAAAAGATTATGTTGAATGAGGGTCCCACAAGGGTGGGGGCGTGCCTCCCTGCCTCGTGGCCTCCTGGACGTCAAGGAAGCATCAAGGAGGCCACGAGGCAGGGAGGCACGCCCCCACCCTCGTGGGCCCCTCGTGGCTCCCCTGACCGACTTCTTTCGCCTATATATACTCATATACCTCGAAAACATCCGGGATCACCACAAAACCCTATTTCCACCGCCACAACCTTCTGTACCCAAGAGATCCCATCTTGGGGCCTTTTCCGGAGCTCCGCCGAAGGGGGAATCGATCATAGAGGGCTTCTACATCAACACCATAGCCTCTCCGATGATGTGTGAGTAGTTTACCACAGACCTTCGGGTCCATATTTATTAGCTAGATGGCTTATTCTCTCTCTTTGGATCTCAATACAATGTTCTCCTTGATCTTCTTGGAGATCTATTCGATGTAATTCTTTTAGCGGTTTGTTTGTCGAGATCCGATGAATTGTGGGTTTATGATCAAGATTATCTATGAACAATATTTGATTCTTCTCTGAAATATTTTATGTATGATTTGTTATCTTTGCAAGTCTCTTTGAATTATCAGTTTGGTTTGGCCTACTAGATTGATCTTTCTTGCAATGGGAGAAGTGCTTAGCTTTGGGTTCAATCTTGTGGTGTCCTTTCCCAGTGACAGCAGGGGCGTCAAGGCACATATTGTATTGTTGCCATCGAGATTAAAAAGATGGGGTTTATATCATATTGCTTGAGTTTATCCCTCTACATCATGTTATCTTGCCTAATGTATTACTCTATTCTTATGAACTTAATACTCTAGATGCATGCTGAATAGCGGTCGATGTGTGGAGTAATAGTAGTAGATGCAGAACCGTTTCAGTCTACTTGTCGCGGACGTGATGCCTATATACATGATAATGCCTAGATATTCTCATAATCATGCACTTTTCTATCAATTGCTTGACAGTAATTTGTTTACCCACCGTAATACTTATGCTATCTTGAGAGAAGCCACTGGTGAAACCTATGGCCCCCGGGTCTATTTTCCATCATATAAGTTTCCAATCTATTTTACTTTGCAATCTTTACTTTCAATCTATATCATAAAAATACCAAAAAATTTATCTTATTATCTCTACCAGATCTCACTTTTGCAAGTGATCGTGAAGGGATTGACAACCCCTTTATCGCGTTGGTTGCAAGGTTCTTATTTGTTTGTGTAGGTGCGAGGTGACTTGCGTGCAGTCTCCTACTGGATTGATACCTTGGTTCTCAAAAACTGAGGGAAATACTTATGCTACTTTGCTGCATCACCCTTTCCTCTTCAAGGGAAAACCAACACAATGCTCAAGAGGTAGCAAGAAGGATTTCTGGCACTGTTGCCAGGGAGGTTGCATCAAGTCAAGACATACCAAGTACCCATCACAAACTCTTATCCCTCGCATTACATTATTTGCCATTTGCCTCTCGTTTCCCTCTCCCCCACTTCACCCTTGTCATTTTATTCGCCCTCTTTTTCCGTTCGCCTCTTTTTCGCTCGCTTATTGTGTGCTTGTGTGCTTGTGTGTTGGATTGTTTGTCACAATGGCTCAAGAGAACACTAAATTGTGTGACTTTTCCAATACCTACAATAATGATTTTATTAGCACTCTGATTGCTGCCCTTATCGATGTTGAATCTTGTGAAATTAATACTGCCATACTGAATCTTGTCATGTAAGATCAATTTGCTGGCCTTCCTAGTGAAGATGCCGCTACCCATCTAAACAACTTAGTTGATTTGTGTGACATGCAAAAGAAGAAGGACGTGGATAATGATATTATTAAATTGAAGCTATTTCCGTTTTCTCTTAGAGATCGTGCTAAAACTTGGTTTTCTTCTTTGCCTAAAAATAGTATTGATTCTTGGAATAAGAGCAAAGATGCTTTTATCTCTAAGTATTTTCCTCCCTCTAAGATCATCTCTCTTAGAAACGATATTATGAATTATAAGCAACTAGATCATGAGCATGTTGCACAATCTAGGGAGAGGATGAAATTAATGATTCGCAATTGCCCTACTCATGGTTTGAATTTATGGATGATCATACAAATTTTTTATGCCGAATTGAATTTTGCTTCTAGAAATCTTTTAGAATCGGTCGCGGGATGAACTTTTATGGAAATCACTTTAGGAGAAGCTACCAAACTCCTAGATAATATTATGGTTAATTATTCTCAATGGCACACCGAAAGATCTACTAGTAAAAAGGTTCATGCGATCGAAGAAATTAATGTTTTGAGTGGAAAGATGGATGAAGTTATGAAGTTGTTTGCTAATAAGAGTTCTCCTGTTGATCCTAATGATATGCCTTTGTCTACTTTTATTTAGAATAATAATGAATCTATGGATGTGAATTTTGTTGGTAGGAACAATTTCGGTAACAACGCGTATAGAGGAAACTTTAATCCTAGGCCGTATCCTAGTAATTCCTCTAATAATTATGGTAATTCCTACAACAATTATTATGAAAATTATAATAGATGCCCTCTGATTTTGAATCTAGTATTAAAGAATTTATTAGTTCGCAAAAGAGTTGCAATGCTTTGATTGAAGAAAAATTGTCTAAGATTGATGAGTTGGCTAGGAACGTGGATATAATTTCTCTTGATGTTGATTCTTTGAAACATGGATATATTCCATCTAAGCATGATGTCAATGAGTCTCTAAAATCCATGAGAATTTCCATTGATGAGTGTAAATAAAGAACCGCTAGGATGCGTGCTAAAAAAGATTGCTTTATAAAAGCGTGTTCTTCTAGTTTTGATGATAATAAGAATGAAGATCTAAAAGTGATTGATGAGTCTCCTATTAAATCTTTGTTTTGCAATATGAATCTTGATAATGATGGGACTGGAGATGAGTCAACTTTAGTTAAAAGGCGTCCCAATGATTCAGAGTTTTTAGATCTTGATGCAAAAATTGGTAAAAGTGGGATTGAAGAGGTCAAAACTTTACATAGAAATGAATACACTATTTTTGATTTCAAGGAATTTAATTATGATAACTGATCTTTAATAGATTGTATTTCCTTGTTGCAATCTCTGTTAAATTCTCCTCATGCTTATAGTCAAAATAAAGCTTTTACCAAACATATCGTTGATGCTTTAAGGCAATCTTATGAAGAAAAGCTTGAATTAGAAGTTTCTATCCCTAGAAAACTTTATGATGAGTGGGAACCTACTATTAAAATTAAGATTAAAGATCATGAATGATATGCTTCATGTGATTTGGGTGCTAGTGTTCCCACGATTCCAAAAACTTTGTGTGATGTGTTAGGTTTCCGTGAATTTGATGATTGTTCTTTAAATTTGCACCTTGCGAATTCCACTATTAAGAAACCTATGGGAAGGATTAATGATGTTATTATTGTTGCAAATAGTAATTATGTGCCCATAGATTTCATTGTTCTTCACATTGATTGCAATCCTACATGTCCTATTATTCTTGGTAGACCTTTCCTTAGAACGATTGGTGCAATTATTGATATGAAAGAAGGAAATATTATATTCCAATTTCCATTAAGGAAAGGCATGGAACACTTTCCTAGAAAGAAAATTAAATTACCTTATGAATCTATTATGAGAGCCACTTATGGATTGCATACCAAAGATGACAATACCTAGATCTATTCTTGTTTTTATGCCTAGCTAGGGGCGTTAAACGATAGCGCTTGTTGGGAGGCAACCCAATTTTATTTTTGTTTCTTGCTTTTTGGTCCTGTTCAGTAATAAATAATTCATCTAGATTATGTTTATATGTTGTTTTATGCTTTTAATTAGTGTTTGTGCCAAGTAGAACCTTTGGGAAGACTTGGGGGGAATTTTTGCGATCTTGCTGTAAAAAACAGAAACTTTAGTGCTCACGAGATTTGCAGCCATTTTTTACTAGAGAGTGAGATTAGGTTGATTCTTTTTGAATATGATTAATATATAAATTCCTCACGTCCACCAATTTATTTCAGAATTTTTGGGGTTACATAAGTATTCTAAACCTACAGATTACTACAGACTGTTCTGTTTTTGACAGATTCTATTTTTCGTGTGTTGTTTGCTTATTTTGATGAATCTATGGCTAGTATCGGGGGGTATGAACCATAGAGAGGTTGTAATATAGTAGGTTTAACACCAATATAAATAAAAAATGAGTTCATTACAGTACCTTGGAGTGGTGGTTTGTTTTCTTATACTAACGCAGCTCATGAGATTTTCTGTTGAGTTTTGTGTTGTGAAGTTTTCAAGTTTTGGGTAAAGATTTGATGGATTAAGGAATAATGAGTGGCAAGAGCCTAATCTTGGGGATTCCCAAGGCACCCCAAGGTAAAATTCAAGGAAAAACAAAAGCCTAAGCTTGGGGATGCCCCGGAAGGCATCCCCTCTTTCGTCTTCGTCCATTGGTAACTTTACTTGATGCTATATTCTTATTCACCACATGATATGTGTTTTGCTTGGAGCGTCTTGTATGATTTGAGTCTTTTCTTTTTTGTTTCAACACAATCATCCTTGCTGTACACACCTTTTGGAGAGACACACATGAGTCGGAATTTATTACAATACTCTTTGTGCTTCACTTATATCTTTTGAGCTAGACAATTTTGCTCTAGTGCTTCACTAATATCTTTTTAGAGCACGGTGGTGATTTTATTTTATAGGAGTTATTGATCTCTCATGCTTCACTTATATCATTTTGAGAGTCCTATAGAATAGCATGGTAATTTTCTTTGGCTATAAAATTAGTCATAATATGATAGGCATCCAAGATGGGTATAATAAACACGTTTATATAAAGTGCATTGAATACTATGAGAAGTTTGATACTTGATGATTGTTTGGAGATATGAAGATGGTAATATTAGAGTCATGCTAGTTGAGTATTTGTGAATTTGAGAAATACTTGTGTTAAAGTTTGTGATTCTCGTAGCATGCACGTATGGTGAACCGTTATGTGATGAAGTCGGAGCATGATTTATTTATTGATTGTCTTCCTTATCAGTGGCGGGCGGGGACGAGCGATGGTCTTTTCCTACCAATCTATCCCCCTAGGAGCATGTGCGTAGTACTTTGTTTCGATAACTAATAGATTTTTGCAATAAGTATGTGAGTTCTTTATGACTATTGTTGAGTCCATGGATTATACGCACTCTCAGCCTTCCACCATTACTAGCCTCTCTAGGACCGCGCAACTTTCGCCGGCACTATAAACCCACCATATACCTTCCTCAAAAAAGCCACCATACCTACCTATTATGGCATTTCCATAGCCATTCCGAGATATATTTCCATGCAACTTACCACTGTTCCGTTTATTATGACACGCTTCATCATTGTCATATTGCTTTGCATGATCATGTAGTTGACATTGTATTTGTGGCAAAGCCACCTTCATAATTCTTTCATACATGTCACTCATGACTCATTGCACATCCCAGTACACCGCTAGAGGCATTCACATAGAGTCATATTTTGTTCTAAGTATCAAGTTGTAATTTCTGGAGTTGTAAGTAAATAAAAGTGTGATGATCATCATTATTAGAGCATTGTCCCATGTGAGGAAAGGATGATGGAGACTATGATTCCCCCACAAGTCGGGATGAGACTCTGGACGAAAATAAAAAATAAAAAGGGAGAAAGGCCATAAAAAAGAGAAGGCCCAAAAAAAAGAAAAAAGGAAAGAAAAAATGAGAGAAAAAGAGAGAAGGGACAATGTTACTATCCTTTTACCACACTTGTGCTTCAAAGTAGCACTATGATCTTCATGATAGAGAGTCTCCTATGTTGTCACTTTCATATACTAGTGGGAATTTTTACATTGTAGAACTTGGCTTGTATATTCCAATGATGGGCTTCCTCAAAATGCCCTAGGTCTTTGTGAGCAAGCGAGTTGGATGCACACCCACTAAGTTTATTTTGTTGAGCTTTCATACACTTATATCTCTAGTGCATCCGTTGCATGGAAATCCCTACTCACTCACATTGATATCTATTGATGGGCATCTCCATATACCATTGATACGCCTAGTTGATGTGAGACTATCTTCTCCTTTTTGTCTTCTCCACAACCACCATTCTATTCCACGTATAATGCTATGTCCCTGGCTCACGCTCATGTATTGCGTGAAGATTGAAAAAGTTTAAGAACATCAAAAGTATGAAACAATTGCTTGGCTTGTCATTGGGGTTGTGCATGATTTAAATATTTTTTGTGGTGAAGATGGAGCATAGCCAGACTATATGCTTGTAGGGATAACTCTCTTTGGCCATGTTATTTTGAGAAGACATGATTGCTTTGTTAGTATGCTTGAAGTATTATTATTTTTATATCAATGTTAAACTTTTGTATTGAATCTTTCGGATCTGAACATTCATGCCACAATAAAGAAAATTACATTGAGAATTATGCTAGGTAGCATTCCACATCAAAAAATCTGTTTTTATCATTTACCCACTCGAGGACGAGCAGGAATTAAGCTTGGGGATGCTTGATACGCCTCCAACGTATCTATAATTTTTGATTGTTCCATGCTATTATATTATCTGTTTTGGATGTTTAATGGGCTTTAATATACCTTTTTATAATATTTTTGGGACTAACCTACTAACCAAACACATAGTGCAAATTGCTGTTTTTTTCCTATTTCAGTGTTTCGCAGAAAAGGAATATCAAACAGAATCCAAACGGAATGAAACCTTCGGGAGAGTGATTTTTGGATCAAACGCAAAATAGGAGACTTGGAGTGGACGTCAAGGAAGCATCTAGGAGGACACGAGGCACGGAGGCACGCCCAAGGGGGTAGGTGCCCCCCGCCCTTGTGGGCCCCCCGTGCCTCCCCTGACCGACTTCTTTTGCATATATATACTCATATACCCCGAAAACATCCAAGAGCACCACAAAACCATATTTCCACTGCCGCAACCTTATGTACCCAAGAGATCCCATCTTGGGGCCTTTTCCGGAGCTCCACCAGAGGGGGAATCGATCACGGAGGGCTTCTACATCAACACCATGCCTCTCCGATGATGCGTGAGTAGTTTACCGTAGACCTTCCAGTCCATAGTTATTAGCTAGATGGCTGCTTCTCTCTCTTTGGATCTCAATACAAAGTTCTCCTCGATCTTCTTGGAGATCTATTCGATGTAATTCTTTTTGAGGTGTGTTTGTCGAGATCCGATGAGTTTTGGATTTATGATCAAGATTATCTATGAACAATATTTGATTCTTCTCCGAAATCTTTTATGTATGATTTGTTATCTTTGAAAGTCCCTTTTAATTATCAGTTTGGTTTGGCCTACTAGATTGATCTTTCTTGCAATGGGAGAAGTGCTTAGCTTTGGGTTCAATCTTGCGGTGTCCTTTCCCAGTGACAGCAGGGGCAGCAAGGCACATATTGTATTGTTTCCATCTAGGATAAAAAGATGGGGTTTATATCATATTGCTTGAGTTTATCCCTCTACATCATGTCATCTTGCCTAATGCGTTACTCTGTTCTTATGAACTTAATACTCTTGATGCATGCTGGATAGCGGTCGATGTGTGGAGTAATAGTAGTAGATGCAGAATCGTTTTGGTCTACTTTTCGCGGACGTGATGCCTATATACATGATCATGACTGGATATTCTCATAATTATGCACTTTTCTATCAATTGCTCGACAGTAATTTGTTTACCCACCGTAATACTTATGCTATATTGAGAGAAGCCACTAGTGAAACCTATGGCCCACGTGTCTATTTTCCATCATATAAGTTTCCAATCTATTGTACCTTACAATCTTTACTTTCAATCTATATCATAAAAACACCAAAAATATTTATCTTATTATCTCTATCAAATCTCACTTTTGCAACTGGCCATGAAGGGATTGACAACCCCTTTATCGCGTTGGTTGCAAGGTTCTTATTTGTTTGTGTTGGTGCGAGGTGACTTGCGTTTAGTCTCCTACTGGATTGATACCTTGGTTCTCAAAAACTGAGGGAAATACTTACGCTACTTTGCTGCATCACCCTTTCCTATTCAAGGGAAAACCAACGCACTGCTCAGGAGGTAGCAGTGGTTCGTCGGAGATTCTACTGGTTCCTTGGTTCCAGGGGGTGCTTCTAGCCGCACAGCCGGGTCCAAGATCTACATCCGGCGGCGGTGCTAGACGGGGCCTCATCTGTGTACATACCAATCTGAAAGAAAAAATGGCATAACATGTAGGACATTCGAAATCAATTCTCAGATCAGGAAGAAAAAAGGCACAAACGTGTATGTAGGTGACTGACCGGTTTGCCGTCGGAGTCGCAGTTGTTGCTGGAGTTGTTATTGACCTCCGGCTCCGGCTGGGGGGGGGGCATGATGGCGTCCACAAATTCAAGGTCGTGCTGCTGTCCGCGCGAGACCTCGTCGGCGGCGACGGAAACCTCTGTGGCCAGCTTGACGCGTTGTGCGGGTGCTTCACCAGCCCCAGCGTCGCCACTCGCTCCGATGGTGCCCTTTGGCAGCATCATCATACACTCCGGAGTCCAGACATCGGTGACCACTTTGGACCGGGGGTGTGGCCGCCTATTATGGCCGGCGGCTCGGGCGCGCAATTAATACGGACCAGTGGGAGCGAGGCAGGCTACGGTCAAAAGTTGTCTCGCCTCCCGGTGAGCCTGCACGGCGGACGTCTGCCATTCCTACCATCATTTCACATAGCTACTCACACGCCTCCCCGTCAATACACACACCTTCACGCACGCCTCCCGGTATGCCTGCGCGGTCGACTGCTTGCATGTGTCCTGTCTACCGATGCCTGCTCGCATGGCACACGGGGCATGTGGCACCATGTATATTTGTTGGTTTATTTTCTGCCGCTTTACTACTTCACTAAACCGTTTGCGTTGAAGACATGCACAAATCCTGCATTGAACATCTCGCATGCTTCCCGATGAACCTGCGCACCGGACGAGTTTTGGATTAACTAGAATTTTAAAACTAGGCATCTCAATGTTTTGCTGGCAATAAACGGTGTACCGGTGTTTGAAATTCATTCCCATTTCTTGCATGGGACCTAAGCCTGCACCCAAGGACACATATTTGATTTTTCAACCAATTTATATGCACTGGAGCACGTGTATGTAGTTAAAATTTGAATTATGCACATAAAATGCATTCAGAACTTAGTTAATGCATAAAATGTCCAAACGAACCCCGAAAAATCACAAAAAATCACACAACACTCCTGTTGTTCTATGTTGACACGAAAAAAAATTAGAAAGCAATAAGAGGCAATGGATATTGTTTCCTCCCCAAAGGTGGGACATTCCCTACCGAAAACCATCATGCTTGTTGTGAGATGCTCCGATCTGTGAGAAGCCTATACCCAAACCTGCACCAAATGGGACAAAATTTGTAACACGACATGTTGATGCCGCTCCATGATAGCATGCCAAGTTTTATGAATTTCAGATGAGTTTTGGATTTACTATAATTTAAAAACAAGGCATCTCAACATTGTGCCGGCAATCAACGGAGCCCCGGTGTTTGAAATTCATTCCCATTTGTTGCATGGGACCTAAGCATGCACCCAAGGACACATATGTGATTTTTCAACAAGTTTATATGCAATAGAGCATGTGCATGTAGTTCAAATTTGAATTATGGACATAAAATGCATTAAAAACTCAGTTAATAAATAAAATGTCCAAACGAACCCCCAAAATTCACAAAAATTCACACAACACACCTGTTGTTCTATGTTGACACGAGAAAAATATTTAAAATCAATAAGAGGCAATGGATATCATTTCATCCCCAAAGGTGGGACGTTCGCTACCGAAAACCATCACACTTGTTGTGAGAAGCTCTAGTTTGTGAGAAGCATATACCCAAACCTGCACCAATTGGGACAAAATTTGTACCACGACATGTTTATGCTGTTCCATGATAGCATGCCAAGTTTCATGAATTTCAGATGAGTTTTGGATTTACTAGAATTTAAAAACCAGGCATCTCAATGTTTTGCTAGCAATCAATGATGCCCCGTTGTTTGAAATTCATTCCCACTTCTTGCATGGGACCTAAGCATGCACCCAAGGACACATATTTGATTTTTCAACCAATTTATATGCACTGGAGCATGTGCATCTAGTTGAAATTTGAATTATGCACATAAAATGCATTGAAAACTCAATTAAGGCATAAAAATGTCCAAACCAACCCCAAAAATTAGAAAAATTCACACAACACTCCTGTTGTTCTATGTTGACATGAGAAAATTTTTTGAAAGCAATAAGAGGCAATGGATATCGCTTCGTCCCCAAAGGTGGGATGTTCCCTACCAAAAACCATCATGCTGGTTGTGAGAAGCTCCGGTTTGTGAGAAGCATATACCCAAACCTACCCCAAATGGGACAAAATTTTTACCACGGCATGTTGATGCCGCTCCATGATAGCATGCCAAGTTTCATGAATTCCATACGAGTTTTGGATTTACTAGAATTTAAAAACCAGGCATCTCAATGTTTTGCCGGCAATCAATGGTGCCCCGGTGTTTGAAATTCATTCCCATCTCTTGCATGCGACCTAAGCATGCACCCAAGGACATAGATTTGATTTTTCAACCAATTATGCTCTGGAGCATGTGCATGTAGTTCAAATTTGAATTATGCACATAAAATTCATTGAAAACTCAGTTAATGCATAAAAATGTCCAAACGAACCTCAAAAAATCACAAAATTTCACACAACACTCCTGTTGGTCTATGTTGACATGAGAAAAAAATTGAAAGTAATAAGAGGCAATGGATATCGTTTTTTCCCCAAAGGTGGGACGTTCCCTACCGAAAACCATCATGCTTGTTGTGAGAAGCTCTGGTTTGTGAGAAGCATATACCCAAACCTGCCCCAAATGGGACAAAATTTGTACCACGACATGTTGATGCCGCTCCATGATAGCATGCCAAGTTTCATGAATTTCAGTCGTGTTTTGGATTTACTAGAATTTAAAAACCAGGATTCTCAATGTTTTGCCGGCAATCAACGGTGCCCCAGTGTTCGAAATTCATCCCCATTTCTTGCATGGGACCTAAGCATGCACCCAAGGACACATATTAGATTTTTCAACCATTTTATATGCACTTGAGCATGCGCATGTAGTTCAAATTTGAATTATGCCAAAAATGCATTGAAAAGTCAGTTAACGCATAAAAATGTCCAAACGAACCCCAAAAAATCACAAAAATTCACACAACTCTCCTGTTGTTCTATGTTGACACGAGAAAAAAACATGAAAGCAATAAGAGGCAATGGATATCGTTTCGTCCCCAAAGGTGGGACGTTCCCTACCAAAAACCATCATGCTTGTTGTGAGAAGCTCCGGTTTGTGAGAAGCATATACCCAAACCTACCCCAAATGGGACAAAATTTGTACCATGGCATGTTGATGCCGCTCCATGATAGCATGCCAAGTTTCATGAATTCCATACGAGTTTTGGATTTACTAGAATTTAAAAACCAGGCATCTCAATGTTTTGCCGGCAATCAATGGTGCGCCGGTGTTTGAAATTCATTCCCATCTCTTGCATGCGACCTAAGCATGCACCCAAGGACATAGATTTGATTTTTCAACCAATTATGCTCTGGAGCATGTGCATGTAGTTCAAATTTGAATTATGCACATAAAATTCATTGAAAACTCAGTTAATGCATAAAAATGTCCAAACGAACCTCAAAAAATCACAAAATTTCACACAACACTCCTGTTGGTCTATGTTGACATGAGAAAAAAATTGAAAGTAATAAGAGGCAATGGATATCGTTTTCTCCCCAAAGGTGGGACGTTCCCTACCGAAAACCATCATGCTTGTTGTGAGAAGCTCTGGTTTGTGAGAAGCATATACCCAAACCTGCCCCAAATGGGACAAAATTTGTACCACGACATGTTGATGCCGCTCCATGATAGCATGCCAAGTTTCATGAATTTCAATCGTGTTTTGGATTTACTAGAATTTAAAAACCAGGATTCTCAATGTTTTGCCGGCAATCAACGGTGCCCCAGTGTTCGAAATTCATCCCCATTTCTTGCATGGGACCTAAGCATGCACCCAAGGACACATATTAGATTTTTCAACCATTTTATATGCACTTGAGCATGCGCATGTAGTTCAAATTTGAATTATGCCAAAAATGCATTGAAAAGTCAGTTAACGCATAAAAATGTCCAAATGAACCCCAAAAAATCACAAAAATTCACACAACTCTCCTGTTGTTCTATGTTGACACGAGAAAAAAACATGAAAGCAATAAGAGGCAATGGATATCGTTTCGTCCCCAAAGGTGGGACGTTCCCTACCAAAAACCATCATGCTTGTTGTGAGAAGCTCCGGTTTGTGAGAAGCATATACCCAAACCTACCCCAAATGGGACAAAATTTGTACCATGGCATGTTGATGCCGCTCCATGATAGCATGCCAAGTTTCATGAATTCCATACGAGTTTTGGATTTACTAGAATTTAAAAACCAGGCATCTCAATGTTTTGCCGGCAATCAATGGTGCGCCGGTGTTTGAAATTCATTCCCATCTCTTGCATGCGACCTAAGCATGCACCCAAGGACATAGATTTGATTTTTCAACCAATTATGCTCTGGAGCATGTGCATGTAGTTCAAATTTGAATTATGCACATAAAATTCATTGAAAACTCAGTTAATGCATAAAAATGTCCAAACGAACCTCAAAAAATCACAAAATTTCACACAACACTCCTGTTGGTCTATGTTGACATGAGAAAAAAATTGAAAGTAATAAGAGGCAATGGATATCGTTTTCTCCCCAAAGGTGGGACGTTCCCTACCGAAAACCATCATGCTTGTTGTGAGAAGCTCTGGTTTGTGAGAAGCATATACCCAAACCTGCCCCAAATGGGACAAAATTTGTACCACGACATGTTGATGCCGCTCCATGATAGCATGCCAAGTTTCATGAATTTCAGTCGAGTTTTGGATTTACTAGAATTTAAAAACCAGGATTCTCAATGTTTTGCCGGCAATCAACGGTGCCCCGGTGTTCGAAATTCATCCCCATTTCTTGCATGGGACCTAAGCATGCACCCAAGGACACATATTAGATTTTTCAACCATTTTATATGCACTTGAGCATGCGCATGTAGTTCAAATTTGAATTATGCCAAAAATGCATTTAAAAGTTAGTTAACGCATAAAAATGTCCAAACGAACCCCAAAAAATCACAAAAATTCACACAACTCTCCTGTTGTTCTATGTTGACACGAGAAAAAAACATGAAAGCAATAAGAGGCAATGGATATCGTTTCGTCCCCAAAGGTGGGACGTTCCCTACCGAAAACCATCATGCTTGTTGTGAGAAGCTCTGGTTTGTGAGAAGCATATACCCAAACCTGCCCCAAATGGGACAAAATTTGTACCATGACATGTTGATGCCGCTCCATGATAGCATGCCAAGTTTCATGAATTTCAGGTGAGTTTTGGATTTACTAGAATTTAAAAACCAGGATTCTCAATGTTTTGCCGGCAATCAATGGTGCCCCGGTGTTTGAAATTCATCCCCATTTCTTGCATGGGACCTAAGCATGCACCCAAGGACACATATTAGATTTTTCAACCATTTTATATGCACTGGAGCATGCGCATGTAGTTCAAATTTGAATTATGCACATAAATGCATTAAAAAGTCAGTTAACGCATAAAAATGTCCAAACGAACCCCAAAAAATCACAAAAATTCACACAACTCTCCTGTTGTTCTATGTTGACACGAGAAAAAAACATGAAAGCAATAAGAGGCAATGGATATTGTTTCATCCCCAAACGTGGGACGTTCCCTACCGAAAACCATCATGCTTGTTGTGAGAAGCTCTGGTTTGTGAGAAGCATATACCCAAACCTGCCCCAAATGGGACAAAATTTGTACCACGACATGTTGATGCCGCTCCGTGATAGCATGCCAAGTTTCATGAATTTCAGTCGAGTTTTGGATTTACTAGAATTTAAAAACCAGGATTCTCAATGTTTTACCGGCAATCAACGGTGCCCCGGTGTTCGAAATTCATCCCCATTTCTTGCATGGGACCTAAGCATGCACCCAAGGACACATATTAGATTTTTCAACCATTTTATATGCACTTGAGCATGCGCATGTAGTTCAAATTTGAATTATGCCAAAAATGCATTTAAAAGTTAGTTAATGCATAAAAATGTCCAAACGAACCCCAAAAAATCACAAAAATTCACACAACTCTCCTGTTGTTCTATGTTGACACGAGAAAAAAACATGAAAGCAATAAGAGGCAATGGATATCGTTTCGTCCCCAAAGGTGGGACGTTCCCTACCGAAAACCATCATGCTTGTTGTGAGAAGCTCTGGTTTGTGAGAAGCATATACCCAAACCTGCCCCAAATGGGACAAAATTTGTACCATGACATGTTGATGCCGCTCCATGATAGCATGCCAAGTTTCATGAATTTCAGGTGAGTTTTGGATTTACTAGAATTTAAAAACCAGGATTCTCAATGTTTTGCCGGCAATCAACGGTGCCCCGGTGTTTGAAATTCATCCCCATTTCTTGCATGGGACCTAAGCATGCACCCAAGGACACATATTAGATTTTTCAACCATTTTATATGCACTGGAGCATGCACATGTAGTTCAAATTTGAATTATGCACATAAATGCATTAAAAAGTCAGTTAACGCATAAAAATGTCCAAACGAACCCCAAAAAATCACAAAAATTCACACAACTCTCCTGTTGTTCTATGTTGACACGAGAAAAAAACATGAAAGCAATAAGAGGCAATGGATATTGTTTCGTCCCCAAACGTGGGACGTTCCCTACCGAAAACCATCATGCTTGTTGTGAGAAGCTCCAGTGTGTCAGAAGCATATACCCAAACCTGCCCCAAATGGGACAAAATTTGTACCATGGCATGTTGATGCCGCTCCATGGTTGCATGCCAAGTTTCATGAATTTCAGATGACTTTTGGATTTACTAGAATTTGAAAATCAGACATATCAATGTTTTGCCAGCAATCAACGGTGCCATGGTGTTTGAAATTCATTCCCATTTCTTGCATGGGACCTAAGCATGCAACCAAGGACAAATATTTGATTTTTAATGAATTTATATGCATTGGAGCATGAGCATGTAGTTCAAATTTGAATTATGCACATAAATGCATTGAAAACTCACTTAATGCAGAAAAATGTCCAAACGAACCCTGAATAATTCCAATTCTTTTATGATGAGTGCAGTTAAAAGGCCTTGCAATTCAAACACCGTGCATGGCCGCTGTGACCCCATTATGTAATTCAAATCAAGACCAAAAATCAAGTAGATCCCACCGAGTTTATTATAACCAACCATGTGAGATGCAGCACAAAATATCTTCAGACCGTGTCTGAATAAGGGACCATGTCTGATGACACTTTGCGCGCCAGTTTTTTGTCTGATGCAATTCCAAATTTTTGGCTTCCATGGAAATATCTACCTCCCCCCTCCCCCTTACCAAAAGCCACATTTCCCCTCTTTCCGCCTTCCTTTCCAAGTTGAAACCTTCACTCCTTGCTTGTAGCTCCGCCGCCTCCTCACCGGCGACCCTCCTTCACACTACTCGGCCTCGCCTATCCAGGAAGGTAATCCACACCCGACTCCCATCCTCCTCTTCCTTCCACATCCCACATGCCCGACCGCTGGCGCGAGCGCGAGGGCGACACCTTACACCCAAATCACCGACCCCTCCACCAAATAAGCGCCGGCCTAAGCCATGGTGCACGCATTATAGCCAAGACCACAAGGAGCATTTGGCAGCGGAGAAGCAAATCGCGGCCGCACACGTGGATGAAGTCGTGATGGCTGCCTTTCATGCTGACCCCCAGATCTTGGAGGAGCACCTCGCCGTCGAGGCCACCGTTGACGCCTCGCGCGTTGACGCCGCGACATGGTTGGCTGCTTTGAATGACTGTTTGTGGTGTTTTCTCGAGGCCACCGTCGGTGCCTTCGACGAAGACTATGAGGTGTTTTCTCAGCATGCACGTGCTTACCTCATCTCGAGAGCCAGCAGGTTGGTGCCCGGAGTGGCTCAGGCAACTCACCACTACAACGAGGGCACCCACGATGCGGAGGCCTCGCCCTCTTCCATGTCCAAGGAGCCAATCGTCATTGATATCTCCGACAATGAGGAGTAGCTTGTCTTATTAGCTCACTATAAGGACCCATGTTCAGTTTGCTAGCTACTGCCTTTCCTTAACAAATTCTAGTGAATTGTGCTATCTACTTTTACCATGCAATCTTCTACTATAGTGTATATGTTCTATATGTCGTGCAATGTGGTGTTCAATTAACTCCTTGGTTCAATTCTGCAAATGTGATGTTCAATTCTTCAGGGTGCAATATTTCCAAGTTGTTAAGCATGCTTGGTTTGGTTAACTGTCTGATCTTCTATTAGGAGTATGTTATATTGTTCAATTGGTGTTTAGTTAACTGGTTGGTTCATTTGTTGTGGCTTGGTTCACTTGTTGTGGTGTTTAGTTAACTGCTTGGTTTAATTCTGCAATGCGATGTTCAATTGTTGTGGCTGCATTCTGTTATTGTATACCATGTGAGGAGTAAATCGAATTTGGCTGTACTAAATACATGAGAAACAAATACAATTGCTATAGTTCCAAGCTATTAAGCATGCTTAGTTTGGTTAACTGTCTGATGTTCTATTAGGAGTATGTTATATTGTGCAATGTGGTGTCGAGTGAACGTTTGGTTCATTTGTTTTGCTGTTTAGTTAACTGCTTGGTTCAATTCTGCAATGCGGTGTTCAATTGATGTGGCTGCATTCTGTTATTGTCTACCATGTGAGGAATAAATCAAATTTGGCTGCACTTAATACATGAGAAACATATACAAGTGCTATATTTCCTAGTTCTTAATCATGCTTGGTTTGGATAAATGGGTTTTCCATGTGGCTTGAATTAATATGATGAATCTGCAATGTGCTTATTTATTGTCAACATATTTTACTAATAGAATGCGAACCCTTACTTAACCTGATGACTAACTACCTTATATGTGTTGCAGGGAAACAATGGGAAGCACTGAGGTTTACAAGATGGTACTAACTATTATACCTTGCGTTTTTGTATTCCTTTGCCCCATTTCCAATATAAAGAAGATATTTATGCACATCCTTGTTTTCAGGCTTCACTGATGATTACCTCTCAAACCACCTCTATGGCCAGGAGGTGAGGGAAGTTTTCATACAACACCCACAGTTCAATATTGAAGTGTTCCGGAAGAGGTCGAAGGATGGACGGTCAATCATCCACAGGCACTAGCCTAAAGTTGCAAAGACCTTCAACATGAATGAAGGCTCAATATTCGCCTTCTGCTTCAACAGTTTTCCAGATGAGATGCATCTCTCTATGTACCGTCTATGATGCTAATTTCAAAAGGTTCTAGATGTTGCATGTGAAACTTGCTGCTAGTGTTGTTGTGTAATGGGGTAGCTGAGTGCTGAAGCTATATCATGTTGTACTCTGATGTATTTCAATTATGAAATCCTGCTTCCTTAATATGGAAATGGAATATATTATGTGCTTAATATGAATGTCAATTAGATTAGTAAATGGATTACTAATAATAGGGCAATTAGCTCGCTAATTAGCCAAGTAGCTTGCTAATTGGGTTTTCCTATTGCAAATAGTTAATGAGAAACCACCATGGGCGATGACCTCAGGCAACGCACGTAGTTTCTAGGAATAAACCGTGTTGGATCAATGAACAATCACACACGACATTCTCTTCAAAACTGTTTGCATTACGCCACCTTGCACAAACGTTTTCCTTGTAGTGACTGTGTGGGATGTATATACGAACGGAAACGTTTATTGGTGACTGACTGTGTGGGATGTACTTACGAGCAGAAATGATTTCGCCTATATAATTGTATTTTTAGCACTACTGTATGTATTTCTATATCTGAGTGCTCGCCGGTCGCACACGATCTCATTTTGCCAAGCGTGTGTGCCAGGAGGGCATATCCCCAATGGTTTCTTCGTCGTGTGGGAAGGACCCTCCTATCGCCCACGCTCACTTGGCGAGGGTTCCGAATGCCGTCGCGGAAAGTGGTTAAAAACTATTTATTTAGGACCAACGTGCACCAGTGGTTACTATCCTTTTTCCACACTTGTGTTTCAAAGTAGCACCATGATCTTCATGATAGAGAGTCTCTTATGTTGTCACTTTCATATACTAGTGGGAATTTTACATTATAGAACTTGGTTTGTATATTCCAATGATGGGCTTCCTCAAATTGCCCTAGGTCTTAATGAGCAAGCAAGTTGGATGCACACCCACTTAGTTTGTTTTGTTGAGCTTTCATACACTTATAGCTCTAGTGCATCCATTGCATGGCAATCCCTACTCACTCACATTGATATCTATTGATGGGAATCTCCATAGCCCATTGATACACCTAGTTGATGTGAGACTATCTTCCTCCCTTTTGTCTTCTCCACAACCACCATTCTATTCCACCTATAGTGCTATGTCCATGGCTTGCGCTCATATATTGCATAAAAGTTGAAAAAGTTTGAAAAGGCTATGTATGAAACAATTGCTTGGCTTGTCATCGGGGTTGTGCATGATTGGAGCATTTTGTGTGAAGGAGATGAAGCATGGCCAAACTATATGATTTTGTAGGGATGAGCTTTCTTTAGCTATGTTATTTTGAGAAGACATAATTGCTTGGTTAGTATGCTTGAAGTATTATTATTTTTATGTCAATACTAACCTTTTGTCTTGAATCTTTGGATCTGAGCATTCATGCCACAATAAAGGAAATTACATTGAAAATTATGTTAGGTAGCATTCCACATCAAAAATTCTATTTTTATCATTTACCTACTTGAGGACGAGCAGGAATTAAGCTTGGGGATGCTAGATACTGTTGGGGAACGTAGTAATTTAAAAAAAATCCTACGCACACACAATATCATGGTGATGCATAGCAACGAGAGGGGAGAGTGTTGTCTATGTACCCTCGTAGACCGTAAGCGGAAGCGTTATATCAACGCGGTTGACGTAGTCGTACGTCTTCACAATCCGACCGATCCAAGCACCGAAAGCACGGCACCTCTGAGTTCTGCACACGTTCGGCTCAGTGATGTCCTCGCCTTCTCGATCCAGCAAGAGGGGCAAAGTAGTAGATGATTTCCGGCAGCACGATGGCATGGTGACGGTGTTGGTGAAGAACAATCTTCGCAGGGCTTCGCCTAAGCACTACGAAAACTATGATGAAGGATAAACTAGAGGAGACGGGGTTGGCGGCACACAGCTTGGTGTTTCTTGATGTGTCTTTGGTGCTAGCCCTACCCATCTATTTATATGTTGAGCCCTGGGGTCGAAACTTGGAGTAAAAGCCTCCTCAAAGTTGGTTTCACCCGAAAGGAAAGAGTCCTTCTCCGACTCCAGGGCTAGACGCCAGGGTTCTCAGCGTCTACCCCCTAGATGCCAGGGTTCCTGGCGTCTAGCTCTGGTCTTTGCAAAAATTCCTTTTGCACTTCCCAAAAGCCCGTGCTTCCCCTTGGCCCAGTTAAGTTCCCTACGGCCTAAACTTCTCTGCGGAAACTCTCCGGACCCCGAAAAATACCCGAATCACGGAACCTTTCCGGATGTCTAAAATTAGCTTCCATATATCAATCTTTACTCTCGACCATTTCGGAGACTCTCGTCATTCTGTGATCTCATCCGGGACTCCGAACATACTTCGTACATCACACATAAACTCATATATATATCGTCACCGAACGTTAAGCGTGCGGACCTACGGGTTCGAGAACTATGTAGACATGACCGAGACACTCTCCGTCAATAACCATAGAGGGACCTGGATGCCCATATTGCTATCCTACATATTCTACGAGATCTTTATCGGTCAAGACCGCATAACAACATATGTTGTTCCCTTTGTCATCGATATGTTACTTGCCCGAGATTCGATCGTCGGTATCTCAATACCTAGTTCAATCTCGTTACCGGCAAGTCTCTTTACTCGTTCTGTAATACATCATCCCGCAACTAACTCATTAGTGCAATGCTTGCAAGGCTTATAGTGATGTGCATTACCGAGAGGGCCCAGAGATACCTCTCCGACAATCGGAGTGACAAATCCTAATCTCGAAATATCGCCAACCAACAAGTACCTTTGGAGACACCTGTAGAGCACCTTTATAATCACCCAGTTACGTTGTGACGTTTGGTAGCACACAAAGTGTTCCTCCGTAACGGGAGTTGCATAATCTCATAGTCATAGGAACATGTATAAGTCATGAAGAAAGCAATAGCAACAAACTAAACGATCAAGTGCTAAGCTAACGGAATGGGTCAAGTCAATCACATCATTCTCCTAATGATGTGATCCCATTAATCAAATGACAACTCATGTCTATGGTTAGGAAACATAACCATCTTTGATCAACGAGCTAGTCAAGTAGAGGCATACTAGTGACACTCTGTTTGTCTATGTATTCACACATGTATTATGTTTCCGGTTAATACAATTCTAGCATGAATAATAAACATTTATCATGATATAAGGAAATAAATAATAACTTTATTATTGCCTCTAGGGCATATTTCCTTCAGTCTCCCACTTGCACTAGAGTCAATAATCTAGCTCACATCGCCATGTGATTTAACACAATAGTTCACATCACCATGTGATTAACACCCATAGTTCACATCGTCATGTGACCAACACCCAAAGGGTTTACTAGAGTCAATAATCTAGTTCACATCGCTATGTGATTAACACCCAAAGAGTACTAAGGTGTGATCATGTTTTGCTTGTGAGAGAAGTTTAGTCAACGGGTCTGCACATTCAGATCCGTATGTATTTTGCAAATTTCTATGTCAACAATGCTCTGCATGGAGCTACTCTAGCTAATTGCTCCCACTTTCAATATGTATCTAGATTGAGACTTAGAGTCATCTGGATCAGTGTCAAAACTTGCATCGATCGTAACCCTTTACGACGAACCTTTTGTCACCTCCATAATCGAGAAACATATCCTTACTCCAGTAAGGATAATTTTGACCAATGTCCAGTGATCTACTCCTAGATCACTATTGCACTCCCTTGCCAAACTCAGGGCAGGGTATACAATAGGTCTGGTACACAGCATGGCATACTTTATAGAACCTATGGCTGAGGCATAGGGAATGACTTTCATTCTCCTTCTATCTTCTGTCGTGGTCGGGCTTTGAGTCTTACTCAATTTCACACCTTATAACACAGGCAAGAACTCTTTCTTTGACTGTTCCATTTTGAACTATTTCAAAATCTTGTCAAGGTATGTACTCATTGAAAACTTATCAAGCGTCTTGATCTATCTCTATAGATCTTGATGCTCAATATGTAAGCAGCTTCACCGAGGTCTTTCTTTGAAAAACTCCTTTCAAACATTCCTTTATGCTTTGCAGAATAATTCTACATTATCTCCGATCAACAATATGTCATTCACATATAGTTATCAGAAATGTTGTAGTGCTCCCACTCACTTTCTTGTAAATACATGCTTCACCGCAAGTCTATATAAAACTATATGCTTTGATCAACTTATCAAAGCGTATATTCCAACTCCGAGATGCTTGCACCAATCCATAGATGGATCGCTGGAGCTTGCATATTTTGTTAGCACCTTTAGGATTGACAAAACTTTCTTGTTGCATCATATACAACTCTTCTTTAATAAATCCATTAAGGAATGTAGTTTTGTTTATCCATTTGCCAGATTTCATAAAATGTGGCAATTTCTAACATGATTCAGACAAACTTAAGCATAGATACGAGTGAGAAACTCTCATCGTAGTCAACACCTTGAACTTGCCGAAAAACCTTTTGCGACAATTCTAGCTTTGTAGATAGTAACACCACTATCAGCGTCCGTCTTCCTCTTGGAGATCCATTTAATCTCAATGGCTCGCAGATCAATGGCAAGTCAATCAAAGTCCATACTTTGTTCTCATACATGGATCTCATCTCAGATTTCATGGCCTCAAGCCATTTCGCGGAATCTGGGCTCATCATCGCTTCCTCATAGTTCGTAGGTTCATCATGGTCAAGTAACATGACCTCCAGAATAGGATTAACGTACCACTCTGGTGCGGGTCTCACTCTGGTTTACCTACGAGGTTTCGGTAGTCACTTGATCTGAAGTTACATGATCTTCATCATTAGCTTCCTCACTAATTGGTGTAGTAGTCACAGGAACAGATTTCTATGATGAACTACTTTCCAATGAGGGAGCAGGTACAGTTACCTCATCAAGTTCTACTTTCCTCCCACTCACTTCTTTCGAGAGAAACTCCTTCTCTAGAAAGACTCCGAATTTAGCAACAAAAGTCTTGCCTTCAGATTTGTGATAGAAGGTGTACCCAAAAGTCTCCTTTTGGTATCCTATGAAGACACATTTCTCCGATTTGGGTTTGAGCTTATCAGGATGAAACTCTTTCATATAAGCATCGCAGGCCCAAACTTTAAGAAACGATAGCTTAGGTTTCTTGCCAAACCATAGTCCATACAGTGTCGTCTCAACGGATTTAGATGGTGCCCTATTTAACGTGAATGCAGCTGTCTCTAATGCATAACCCCAAAACGATAGTGGTAGATCGGTAAGAGACATCATAGATCGCACCATATCTAATAAAGTACGGTTATGATGTTCGGACACACCATTACACTGTGGTGTTCCAGGTGGCGTGAGTAGTGAAACTATTTCACATTGTTTTAACTGAAGGCCAAACTCGTAACTCAAATATTTTACTTCTGCGATCATATCGTAGAAACTTTTATTTTTGTTACGATGATTCTCCACTTCACTCTGAAATTCTTTGAACTTTTCAAATGTGTCAGACTTGTGTTTCATCAAGTAGATATACTCATATCTGCTCAAATCATCTGTGAAGATCAGAAAATAATGATACCTGCCGTGAGCCTCAATATTCATCGGACCACATACATCAGTATGTATGATTTCCAACAAATCTTTTGCTTGCTCCATTGTTTCGGAGAACGGAGTCTTAGTCATCTTGCCCATGAGGCATGGTTCGCAAGCACAAGCATCAATTGATTCATAATCAAGTGATTCCAAAAGTCCATCAGCATGGAGTTTCTTCATGCGCTTTACACCAATATGACCTAAACGGCAGTGCCACAAACAAGTTGCACTATCATTATTAACTTTGCATCTTTTGGCTTCAATTTTATGAATATGTGTATCATTACGATCGAGATCCAACAAACCATTTTCGTTGGTGTGTATGACCATAGAAGGTTTTATTCATGTAAACAGAACAACAATTGTTCTCTAACTTAAATGAATAACCGTATTGCAATAAACATGATCAAATCATATTCATGTTCAACGCAAACACCAAATAACACTTATTTAGGTTCAACACTAATCCCGAAAGTATAGGGAGTGTGCGATGATTATCATATCAATCTTGGAACCACTTCCAACACACATCGTCACTTCACCCTTAACTAGTCTCTGTTCATTCTGCAACTCCCGTTTCGAGTTACTAATCTTAGCAACCTAAACAAGTATCAAATACCCAGGGGTTACTACGAGTACTAGTAAGGTACACATCAATAACATGTATATCAAATATACCTTTATTCACTTTGCCATCCTTCTTATCCACCAAATATTCAGGGCATTTTCTCTTCCGGTGACCAACTCAGTTTTAGGGTTTGGTCCAGCTTTGGGCTTCTTCACGGGAGTGACAACTTGCTTGCCATTCTACTTGAAGTTCCCTTTCTTCCCTTTGCCCTTTTCTTGAAACTAGTGGTCTTGTCAATCATCAACACTTGATGCTCTTTCTTGATTTCTACCTTTGTTGATTTCAGCATCACGAAGAGCTTGGGATTCGTTTTCGTCATCCCTCGCATATATAGTTCATCACGAGGTTCCAGTAACTTGGTGATGGTGACTAGAGAACTCTGTCAATCACTATCTTATATGGAATATTAACTCCCACTTGATTCAAGCGATTGTATACCCAGACAATCTGAGCACATGCTCACTGCTTGAGCTATTCTCCTCCATCTTTTAGCTATAGAACTTGTTGGAGACTTCATATCTCTCAACTCGGGTATTTGCTTGAAATATTAACTTCAACTCCTGGAACATCCATATGATCCATGACGTTCAAAACGTCTTTGAAGTCCCAATTCTAAGCTCTTAAGCATGGTGCACTAAACTATCAAGTAGTCATCATATTGAGCTAGCCAAACATTGATGACGTCTGCATCTGCTCCTGCAATAGGTCTGTCACCTAGCGGTGCATTAAGGACATAATTCTTCTATGCAACAATGAGGATAAACCTCAGATCACGGAGCCAATCCGCATCATTGCTACTAACATCTTTCAACTTAGTTTTCTCTAGGAACATATCAAAAATAAAATAGGGGAGCTAAACGCTAGCTATTGATCTACAACATAGATATGCTAATACTACCAGGACTAAGTTCATGATAAATTAAAGTTCAATTAATCATATTACTTACGAACTCCCACTTAGATAGACATCCCTCTAATCATCTAAGTGATCACGTGATCCAAATCAACTAAACCATAACCGATCATCACGTGAAATGGAATAGCTTTCAATGGTGAACATCATTATGTTGATCATATCTACTATATGATTCACGCTCGACCTTTCGGTCTCAGTGTTCCGAGGCCATATCTGCATATGCTAGGCTCGTTAAGTTTAACCTGAGTATTCTGCGTGTGCAAAATTGGCTTGCACCCGTTGTAGATGGACATAGAGCTTATCACACCCGATCATCACGTGGTGTCTGGGCACGACGAACTTTGGCAACGGTGCATACTCAGGGAGAACACTTTTATCTTGAAATTTAGTGAGAGATCATCTTATAATGCTACCGTCAAACAAAGCAAGATAAGATGCATAAAAGATAAACATCACATGCAATCAATATAAGTGATATGATATGGCCATCATCATCTTGTGCTTGTGATCTCCATCTCCGAAGCACCGTCATGATCACCATCGTCACCGGCGCGACACCTTGATCACCATCGTAGCATCGTTGTCGTCTCGCCAATCTTATGCTTCCACGACTATCGCTACCGCTTAGTGATAAAGTAAAGCATTACAGCGCAATTGCATTGCATACAATAAAGCGACAACCATATGGCTCCTGCCAGTTGCCGATAACTCGGTTACAAAACATGATCATCTCATACAATAAAATTTAGCATCATGTCTTGACCATATCACATCACAACATGCCCTGCAAAAACAAGTTAGATGTCCTCTACTTTGTTGTTGCAAGTTTTACGTGGCTGCTACGGGCTGAGCAAGAACCGTTCTTACCTACGCATCAAAACCACAACGATAGTTTGTCAAGTTGGTGCTGTTTTAACCTTCGCAAGGACCGGGCGTAGCCACACTCGGTTCAACTAAAGTTGGAGAAACTGACACCCGCCAGCCACCTGTGTGCAAAGCACGTCGGTAGAACCAGTCTCGCGTAAGCGTACGCATAATGTTGGTCCGGGCCGCTTCATCCAACATTACCGCCGAATCAAAGTTTGACATGCTGGTAAGCAGTATGACTAGTATCGCCCACAACTCACTTGTGTTCTACTCGTGCATATAACATCTACGCATAAACCTGGCTCAGATGCCACTGTTGGGGAATGTAGTAATTTCAAAAAAAATCCTACGCACACGCAAGATCATGGTGATGCATAGCAACAAGAGGGGAGAGTGTTGTCCACGTACCCTCGTAGACCGAAAGTGGAAGCGTTATGACAACGCGATTGATGTAGTCGTATGTCTTCACGACCGACCGATCCTAGTACCGAATGTACGACACCTCCACGATCTGCACACGTTCATCTCGGTGACGTCCCACGAACTCACGATCTAGTAGAGCTTCGAGGGAGAGTTCCGTCAGCACGACGGCGTGATGATGGTGTTGATAAAGCTACCGACACAGGGCTTCACCTAAGCACCGAAAACTATGATGGAGGATAAACTAGAGGAGACGGGGTTGCCGGCACACAGCTTGGTGTTTCTTGATGTGTCTTTGTGCTAGCCCTACCCCTCTATTTATATGTTGAGCCTGGGTCGAAACTTGGAGTAAAATCCTCCTCAAAGTCGGTTTCACCCGAAAGGCAAGAGTCCTTCTCGGACTCCAGGGCTAGACGCCAGTGTTCTCGGCGTCTACCCCCTAGACGCCAGGGTTCCTGGCGTCTAGCTCTGGTCTCCGCAAAACTTCCTATTGCACTTTCCAAAAGCCTCGTGGGCTTTCCCCTTTGGCCAGATAAAGTGTTCTCGTGCCCAAACATTTCGGGAAACATCCGGAAACCCTTCCGGTGAATTCCGGAACCTTCCGGAGATCAAAACACTACTATCCACATATCAATCTTTACTTCCGGACCATTCCGGAATTCCTCGTCATATCTGTGATCTCATACAAAACTCTGAACAACATTCGTCACCAACATACATAAACTCATAATACTATCGTCAACGAACGTTAAGCGTGCGGACCCTACGGGTTCGAGAACTATGTAGACATGACCGAGACACTCTCTTGGTCAATAACCAATAGTGGAACCTGGATGCCCATATTGGCTCCTACATATTCTACGAAGATCTTTATCGGTCAACCGCATAACAACATACGTTGTTCCCTTTGTCATCGGTATGTTACTTGCCCGAGATTCGATCGTCGGTATCTCAATACCTAGTTCAATCTCGTTACCGGCAAGTCTCTTTACTCGTTCCGTAATACATCATCCCGCAACTAACTCATTAGTTGCAATGCTTGCAAGGCTTATAGTGATGTGCATTACCGAGAGGGCCCAGAGATACCTCTCCGACAATCGGAGTGACAAATCCTAATCTCGAATCTATGCCAACTCAACAAGTACCATTCGGAGACACCTGTAGAGCACCTTTATAATCACCCAGTTACGTTGTGACATTTGGTAGCACACAAAGTGTTCCTCCGGTAAACGGGAGTTGCATAATCTCATAGTCATAGGAACATGTATAAGTCATGAAGAAAGCAATAGCAACAAACTAAACGATCAAGTGCTAAGCTAACGGAATGGGTCAAGTCAATCACATCATTCTCCTAATGATGTGATCCGTTAATCAAATGACAACTCATGTCTATGGTTAGGAAACTTAACCATCTTTGATCAACGAGCTAGTCAAGTAGAGGCATACTAGTGACACTCTGTTTGTCTATGTATTCACACATGTATTATGTTTCCGGTTAATACAATTCTAGCATGAATAATAAACATTTATCATGAAATAAGGAAATAAATAATAACTTTATTATTGCCTCTAGGGCATATTTCCTTCAATACGGTTCGCATAGATCTATCAATGGATTGGGATCACTTGATTATGCTCATTTGTACTTGCGACTGCTCTGGAGATTAATCCTTTAATAGCACCATATTACTGGAATAACCAAATAGGCCCATGACAGTTTCTGTTTTTTGCCTATTTATAGGTTTTTCACAGAAAAGGAATATCAAAATGGAACAAAAACCTTCATGAGGATCTTTCTTGGAACAAACACAAACCAGGAGACTTGGAGTTGAAGTTTGGAACTCCGTGAAGCTTCCAAGAGGCACGAGGGCGTGCCCAGTGGGTAGGCACGCCCCCACCCTTGTGGGCCCCACGGACCTCCACTGACGTACTTCTTTCGGCTATATATACGTTTATACCCTAAAAACATCAGGGGGAGCGACGAAACCACTTTTCCACCGCCGCAACCTTCTGTACCCATGAGTTCCCATCTGGGGCCTTTTCTGGCGATCCACCGGAGGGGGATTCGATCACGGAGGGCTTGTACATCAACACCATAGCCTCTCTGATGATGTGTGAGTAGTTTACCATAGACCTTCAGGTCCATAGTTATTTGGTAGATGGCTTCTTCTCTCTCTTTGGTTCTCAATACAAAGTTCTCCTTGATGTTCTTGGAGAACTATTCGATGTAATACTTTTTGTGGTGTGTTTGCCGAGATCAGATGAATTGTGGATTTATGATCAAGTTTATCTATGAACAATATTTGGGTCTCCTCTGAATTCTTATGTGCATGATTTTATATCTTTGCAAGTCTCTTTGAATTATCGGTTTAGTTTCGCCTACTAGATTGATCTTTCTTGCAATGTGAGAAGTGCTTAGCTTTGGGTTCAATCTTGCGGCGTCCTTTCCCAGTGACAGTAGGGGAAGCAAGGCACGTATTGTATTGTATTATTGCCATCGAGGATAAAAATATGGGGTTTATATCATATTGCTTGAGTTTATCCCACTACATCATGTCATCTTGCCTAAAGCATTACTCTGTTCTTATGAACTTAATACTCTAGATGCATGCAGGATAACGATCGATGTGTGGAGTAATAGTAGTAGATGCAGAATCATTTCGGTCTACTTAACACGAACGTGATGCCTATATTTCATAACATTGACTAGATATTCTAACAAAGGTGCAAGCTCAGCGATCATCTATGGACTGGTGCAAAGCATCTTGAGTTGAATATATGCTTTAGTGAGGTGATCAAAGCATATGGTTTTATACAGACTGAGAAGCCTGTATTTACAAGAAAGTGAGTGGGGCTCTTATAGGCATTTCTGATCTTTACATGTGGATAGACCTTTTGTGATTAGAAATGATATCAAATTTCTGGATAGCATAAAGGAACTTGATAAGAAGTTTAATGAAGACTCGGGAGCTGCTTACATATTGGGCATCAGATTCTATATAGATAGATCAAGACGTTTGTGTCAGGACCCCGACTCAATGCCACATCGATCTAGCATGTAACACCTCATATCACTTTGCGGCCTCACGCACGGTATCCCCACGGGTGTCGCCTTACCTTTGCCCGGGACCGTTTGCGCCTTTTGGCACACGTATATGATGGTGTCGCTAGCATCCATATGATAAAGAGCCCGGGCTGACATGGCTAGTCGTAAACCCAAAGTGGCACTAACTTACAGGGACAGGCATCCATGACCCAGCATCGAACGTGTCGGTCATCAGCGAGTGAATCCAGGCTGTAGCACTGGGCTAACAGGACTCCGGTGAACCGGGCTGTAGCGGGCTAGCAGGACTCCGGTATTCATCGCGTGACATTTCCCCGAAGGGACAGACACAGGATCGAAGAAGGACACATGCCGGCCAGCCTAAGTGTTCCGGAGCAGTAGCAAGCTACCAGGGCTCAGTGGAAGCACTAGGAGACATTTCCCGGTAAGAGAGGCTACTAAGGAATAAACAACTAGATAGTCAGATCCCACACATAGCAATACACATTACACGTACGCATAACATGCAAGTATGTGCTGTACAACATGGCATCACAGCATAACTCAACAACTCATATAGATAAAGGCTCAGAAGAGCCATCATAGCATTTATTGCAAACAGGGGTCACAAGACCCATCATACAGAGCATACAAGCAACAAGCGGAAGCATTACATGTCTGGGTACAGACATCTACAAATGAAAAAGGCTGAAGAGCCTGACTATCTACAACATCCGATCAAGATCGTAGCTGAGGTACTAGCTACTAGTCGAAGTCCACGAGAACACTAGTAAGACCGAAGTCTCCGCTGCAAAAACATAAATAAAGCAACATGAGTACAAAGGTACTCAGCAAGACTTACATCAGATCCTATCATACATGCATTTGTATCAAGAGGGTAATGTGGGGTTTAGTTGCAGCAAGCCAGCTTTGACTCTGTGGCTATCCTGTTCTACGACTACCAGAAACTCTGGAGGTGAGACAACGTACACGAGTCCACTAATCACCATACAATACACTACTATGGATTCATCCCCGTCTCCCTACGAGAAGGCCATCCATAGCACTCACACTTGTCTTGAGCATTTTAGAGTATCCACTTCAAGTTGTCTATGTACCATGTAAGCATCCAAGAAGTCCATAACCGCGGACCCGGCTATTCGAATAGATCATGTTAACCCTGCAGGGGTGTACTTCTTCACACACGCTCTCGCCACTTACCGCCATGTACACGTCATGTATCTCGGCAACCTTCAAGCGGAAGCCTGGCGAGGGTGTCGGCCACGACCTGACTAACCACACAAGACTCTAGCCCAGGTTTATCGCCTATTCGGGTTCCATCCGCAAGGAGATCCGGCCGGGGTGTCGCTTACGGCCCCAAACGATGTGTACAGGGTTCCCGAGCCCACCATCCGGGTGCCACTCGGTACACCAGGCCACGTGTGCCTAGTCTGTCCCAAGCCCACCCTGCCGGGTGCCACTTGGTAGAAAAATAGCACTACCTACAAACACCAGAAACTAGTTGCGACTCCTGGACAGAGACCAAGTTGGTTAATAAGTCGAGAGGGGTCGAGTTACCGGAACCCAATGTGTGGTAGTATCGAGTCATTGGACAACATACATAGAACTCAGTGCTTAAGGACGGTTCCAGTGAGACAACCCACCATGTACTCCTACATGGCCTCTCACCGCTACCTTTACCAAATCGTGTTCACACACACTTCACTCTCAGCATCAGAACATATCGTAACACTCCAATTCATTCCCAATGAACCAGACCTGACACAACTCTAAGCAATAGCAGGCATAGCATGGTAGGAACACAACAATGGCTTCAATCAACTCCTACACATGCTAGTGGGTTTCAACTATTTACTGTGGCAATGACAGGTCATGCAGAGGAATGGGTTCAACTACCGCAGCACAAAGTAGCAGATGAACCGTTGTTGTCCTAATGCAATAACTGAGAGCAGGAGCGAGAGAGTAGGGTTTTATCGAAATGAACAAGGGGGTTTGCTTGCCTGGTAAATCAACAGAGGAGGCACTGCTTCACAGACAGGTACTCTGGAACAGACTCCGGAGCAGGACCTATCGAGAAGGAACGGTGCCGGCAATCAAACACAATCATATGCAACAATATGATGCATGAACATGGCATGTAGATGTGATGCTGTTTGAGCTAATGCAACTAGTAATCATTTGGTTTGAAGTCCATTTGAACCAAAGGTTCAAATGCATCTCCAAATTAAGCTCCTATATATGCCATAATGTGTTTTCTCATATTCAGCATGTATAAGTTGGTTTGTCATGCATGAAACTAGTACAGATGGAAAGATTGCATTTTTCTGATAATTTTTCATATATAAATTATTTTAATCTGAGCTACGGTTGAATTGTTATGAATTTTTGAAGTTTAAAACAATTTCTGGAATTTTCTGATTAAATTTAAATCCAGAAATCATATATTGCGTCAGCATGAGTAAGCACGACGTCAGCAGTCAACTGCGGCTGATGGGGTCAAACCTGACGTGTGGGGCCCACACGTCAGTGACAGGGGGTTAAACAGGGGGTTAATTTAATCCTAATTAAAAGTTAGTGGCGCTGGGGCCCACTGTCAGCCGCAGGGGGGGTTAATTAAGCGGTGATTAGCACTAAGCTAATCACCTGACGGGCCGGGCCCACATGGCGGGGCTCAGGCGACGGGGCTCGCCGCCGGCGACCTCTGGACGCGGCGGAGTCCGCGCACAGGCCACGGGGACGGCGTCTGAGAGCACCGGGGCGTAGCCCGGGCTCTCGCGCATCTGGTGGGGCAGGTGGAAGGAGCGGGGGAGGCCGGAGCTCGCCGGAGCAAAGCTCGCGGCGGCGGCCGGAGCTCGGCTTCGAGCGGGAACGGGCTGCGGGGCACGGGGAGGCCACCTGAGGGGCTCGGCGGCACCCTCGTGGCACTGGGAGCGCGATGGGATGCTCGGTTTGGGCGGAGGCGGGCCGAGACGGCGACGGCGACATGGACGGCGGCGAGAGGCTTCGGCCGTGGTGGGGAACGGCGCTACGGCGCGGAAACGAGGGGGAGAAGAGAGGGGAACGGTGGCGGAGCTCACCGCGGATCCAACGGCGTCGTCGGCGAGCTCGGGGAAGGCTTGGGGCAGCCGGAGCGACGACGGCGATCTCGTCGGCCGGAGCTTGAAGACGACGGCGATTGCGATGAAGCGGAGCTCGCCCGGGTTGCTTGCTCGGTGAGGAGGGAGAGGGGGTCGCGGCGGAGCTCGGGGACTCTACGGAGGGGCGAGGGGACGGCGGGGAGCGCGTCGGTGGTGAGCTGCGGCGGCGGCAGTGCTTCGGGTGAGAGAGAGAGAGAGCAGGGGGAGAGAAGGAGGGCGAGGGAGAGTGCGAGAGAGGTCGGGGTGGCTGCGTGGCGTCGTCCGGGCGTTCCAGGCGACGAGGAGGGCGCCAGGCAAGCAGGGAGACTGGTGGCGTGGCGCGGTGGCGCGCGCGCGCGCCGGGCACGCTCCCCTCCCTCTGTCGAGGACGAAGACGACAGAGGAGGAGGCGGGCTGGGCCGCCTGCTGGCTGGGCCGGCCTGCTGCTGCTGGGCCAGAGGCGCCAGGCAGAAGCCCAGGTAAGGTTTTCCTGTTTTATTTCTTTTTCTAAATTTTCTGACATTTGTTTTGATTTAATAAAATACTAAATCAATTTATTACCTTATGCCAATTTTTGCAGGAGCTAGATATATTATTCCAGAGCTCCTTTATAAATGGCATAATTTTTGGACCATATTTCATATATATAACAATATATATCCAAAGCAAATAATTATCGGATTAATCCAAATGGCCAAAATTAAATATCCATGAGCTCCTAAAAATATTGGTTTGATTTTTATCTCTGTCCAATATTTTCAGAGGGCAACATGAGCATTTTCTTGGACCCTTTTGGAGAAATTTTTATTTGGGTCATTTTCAAAAATGATTCTGAGGGTTCCACCAATCCTCATTTCAAATTTAAATGAAATTTAAATATGATGCACAAATGGCTAGCTAGTCTAAGTCATACCAGACTAGGGATGTGACAACTCGCCCCCACTTGAAAGAATCTCGTCCCGAGATTCAGGGGTCGACGGAAAGAAAGCGGGGTACTCCAGTCGAAGACGATCTTCTCGCTCCCAAGTAGCTTCTCTCTCGGAATGATGAGACCACTGAACTTTGAGAAACTTGATGTTCTGACGTCGGGTAACACGCTCTGCTTGATCAAGAATGCGAACCGGGTACTCTCGGTATGTGAGGTTATCTTGGAGATCAAGCGTTTCGTGGTCCACTCCGCGGATAGGATCCGAGAAGCAACGCCTGAGTTGAGAGACGTGGAAGACATCATGAACTCGAGAAAGATGTGGGGGTAGTTCCAATTGGTAGGCAACCTCTCCTCGTTTAGCGAGAATGCGAAAAGGACCAATGTAACGAGGAGCCAACTTGCCCTTGATACCGAAACGATGGGTACCCTTCAAGGGAGTAACCCGAAGGTAAGCCTTTTCGCCAACTTCATAAGTCATATCCTTATGATGACGATCATACTGACTCTTTTGACGAGACTGGGCTGTTTTCAAATTCTCACGAATGATGCGAACTTGCTCTTCTGCCTCCTGGATCATGTCCGGTCCAAAGAATTGTCTTTCACCGGTTTCTGACCAGTTCAAAGGTGTTCGACATCTTCGTCCATAGAGAACCTCAAAAGGAGCTTTCTTGAGGCTGGATTGGTAGCTATTGTTATAAGCAAACTCGGCGAAAGGAAGACATTTCTCCCAATCCATACCGAATGAGATAACGCAAGCTCTGAGCATGTCTTCGAGAATTTGATTGACCCGTTCCACCTGACCACTCGACTGAGGGTGGAAAGCGGTACTGAAGGAAAGATGGGTTCCCATGGCAGTTTGGAAACTCTCCCAGAAATGAGAAGTGAAAAGACTGCCACGGTCTGAATTGATCTCTAGTGGAACACCATGAAGTGACACTATTCGAGAAATATATAAGTCAGCAAGCTGACTAGCAGTGATACTTTCTCGAACAGGAAGGAAGTGAGCCACTTTGGAAAGACGATCAACGACTACGAAGATAGCGTTATTCCCTCTCTTGGTCCTGGGAAAGCCGGTGATGAAGTCCATACCAACTTTATCCCATTTCCATTCAGGAATAGCTAAAGGCTGAAGGGTGCCAGCAGGTCTTTGATGCTCTGCCTTAACGCGACGACAAACGTCACATTAGCAATGAACTCGGCGATTTCTCTCTTCATCCTAGTCCACCAGAACCTCTGGCGTAGGTCCTGATACATCTTAGTGCTACCGGGATGAATCGTGAGAGGAGATTCATGCGCCTCCTTAAGAATCAACTGCCGAAGATGTTGCTTCTTGGGAACCACCAAGCGATTCTCAAAGAAAACAACACCACGATCATCCATAGAGAAACATCCACCAACTCCCTTCTTAATGTTTCTCTTGATCCGGGTAATCCCCGTATCATGCTTCTGGGCTTCTATGATAAGATCCACAAGGGTAGGTTTCGCCACCAAGGTAGAAAGGAATCCGTGAGGAGCAATGTGAAGATTAAGCTTACAGAATTCCTCATGGAGAAGTGGTTGGCCTTGCTGCAACATGAGATTGTTGCAATAGGATTTACGGCTTAGAGCATCAGCCATGACATTGGCTTTGCCTGGGGTGTAGGTAATCCCTAGATCATAATCTGTGATCAACTCCAACCAACGTCTTTGCCTAAGGTTCAGATCCGGTTGGGTGAAGATATACTTGAGACTCTGGTGATCGGTGTAGATCTCGCAACGTTTACCAAGAAGGTAATGTCGCCAGGTCTTGAGTGCATAGACTACGGCTGCAAGCTCTAGATCATGTGTAGGATAATTCTCCTCATGTGGATGCAACTGTCGAGATGCATAGGCAATCACATGACGATCCTGCATAAGAATGCAACCTAGTCCCTGTCGTGAGGCGTCGCAGTAGATAATAAAGTCTTTAGTGAAATCCGGTGGCACAAGTATGGGAGCAGAAGTCAGGCGTCTTTTCAGTTCCTGAAAACTGTACTCACACTGTGGGGACCACTCGAACTTTTTATCTTTCTTGAGAAGTTCCGTGAGGGGTTTGGCTACTTTGGAGAAGTTTTCAACAAAGCGGCGACAATAGCTGGCTAGACCAAGGAAACTCCTAACTTGTTTAACGGTCTCAGGTGGAGTCCAATCGAGAACGGCTTGAACTCTCTCGGGATTGACAGCAATGCCCTTACCAGAGATTACGTGGCCTAAGTAGGTCACTTCTGGCAACCAAAATTCACACTTGGAGAACTTGGCATAAAGGCGGTGCTCTCTGAGTTTTTCTAACACAAGTCTAAGATGTTCGGCATGCTCTTCCTCGTTCTTCGAGTAAATAAGAATATCATCGAGGTAAACCACGACGAACTTATCTAAGTACTCCATGAAGATCGAGTTCATCAAGCGGGAGAATGTGGCTGGAGCGTTGGTTAGGCCAAAGGACATGACGGTGTACTCGTACTGGCCATAACGAGTGACAAAAGCTGTCTTGGGAATGTCCCCGTTTCTGATCTTGATTTGATGGTAGCCTAACCTTAAATCCATCTTGGAGAAGACTGAGGATCCAGCGAGCTGATCATACAGGTCGTTGATCCTGGGGAGCGGATACTTGTTCTTTATCGTGACCAAATTAACGGGACGATAATCTACAACCATCCGGTCCGTACCGTCTTTCTTCTTGACAAAGAGGACGGGGCAAGCCCAAGGAGAAGAACTAGGACGGATGAAACCCTTTTGCAAGGACTCATCAAGTTGTTTCTTAAGCTCGGCTAGTTCTAAGGGTGCCATCTTGTAAGGTCTCCGGGAGATTGGAGCTGTTCCTGGGATAAGATCTATGACGAACTCTACATCTCTGTCAGGTGGAACACCTGGCAGTTCCTCTGGAAAGACATCCGGAAAGTCACGGACTACCGGGATATCTTCAAGGTCTGGAAGAGGGCTGGCATTAAGAGAATAGAGCTGACGCTTTGCAACTCTAGTGGAGACGGTGACTATCTTGCCAGATGGGTGTGTAAGCTGAACAGATCTTGTGTAACAATCAATCTTGGCATGATGAGCTGTCATCCAGTCCATACCCAAGATGATGTTAATATCTGAGGACTTGAGGGCTACAAGTGATGCAAGGAATACAAGTCTATCAACAAGGATTTCGTTACCATGGCTGATTCTGGTGGTCTGCCATCTAGACCCTGGGGTTTGGATTTCAAGCGGAGTTGGCATATCACAAAATGACATGTCGTGCAAACGAGCATAGCCTTCAGAAATGAAGGAGTGAGATGCTCCAGTATCGAATAGAACTGATGCTGGGTGACAATTGACAAGGAGTGTACCAAGAACGACATCTGGATCATCATGAGCGTCTTTAGCTGAGACGTGATGCACACGTCCACGTTCAGTGGGAACTGACTTGACACTGATCATCTTGCGTGATGGCTTAATACAGCCAACAGTCTTCTCGGGCTGGGGTGGAGCATAACTAGTCTGAGAGCAATCACGTGCATAGTGTCCTGGCTTCCCGCATGTGAAGCAAGTCCCTGAGGTTGGACGTGGACCCGCACTGACAAGCGGTCTACCAGTAGGCCTGGGTGGAACATACGACTGAGCTGGGGAGGCACCACATAGGATGGCCTCGGTGTATATCCGGAAGGAAGAGCGGAGTTTGGAACCCAAATCCGGCGCTTCTGGGAACTAGAGCCAGAGGAAGATCCCAAATTACGGGTGTGCTTACGAGACTCCTCGTAAGTGAGCTGAGCTGTCTCTGCATTGATGGCCTTGTTCACAAGGGCTTGGAATGTATCACAATGATGCAGGTGGAGATCACGGCGCAACTTGGGGTTGAGACCCTTTCGGAACCTAGCCTGCTTCTTGGCGTCCGTGGACACTTCTTCTGTGGCATAACGGGCGAGGTTCTCGAACTCTCTGCTGTAAGCATCAACAGCCATCTTATTCTGGGTGAGACTACAGAACTCTTCTCTCTTGCGATCGATGAGGGCCTGGGGAATGTGATGCTCGCGAAAAGCCTCAGTGAAATCCTTCCAGGTAGGAATCTGGCCAGCTGGAAGCATAGCCTCATAGTTCTGCCACCAAAGACTAGCAGGACCTTCCAGGTGGTATGTGGCATAAGTGACCTTGTCATCTTCAGCTACGCTCGCGGAACGCAGCTTATGAGTGATGCTACGGAGCCAGTCATCTGCATCGAGTGGCTCGATGGAATGATGAAAGGTAGGTGGGTGCAAGCGAATGAAATCATGAATGGTAGCAGACCCTTTGAACTGATGTGCGGTGTTCTCCTCGATACGTGCCAACAAACGGTTAGACTCACGCTTGTTCCTCTCCATTTCTAACATGAACTCTGCCAACGAAGGCTGGTCGGGAGGATCCTCATCCCTAGCATCTCCATGGTTCTGGCCACGAACAATAGAACTTGATGACATCCTGAGAAACGAAACCCAGGGATGAAATCAACATTAACTATAGACTGTAGAATGTAGGACAAGGAATTAGTATCTCTCGAACTCCTAGGAAAATTCCGGCAGCATAACGGCAGTAAAATGCTCAGAATGAGACATCCTACTAAAAATGGGGTGGTAACATACTCATCATCATCACTCAAGGTTCTGAGATAGTACTAAACAGACTACACCGGAAGTACTCGAAAACTGGGGTATGACTCTGATCAACCAATCCTAAGGGACTACGGAGTAGTAACACGTGATCCTGATAGACGGAAGAGAAGCCTAGTTCCTTAATCCCGTCGGAAAGATAGGACGACTCAGATCAGAAGGTCATGAGGTATAAGGAGTAAAAAGAGCCTTACGTTCCAACCCACAATCAATTCCCTTACATAACTAAAGATTTTCTATACTCAACTTCGACCGGTTTGGCTTGGTAATCCTACAGGCAGTCAGGCTCTGATACCAACGCTGTCAGGACCCCGACTCAATGCCACATCGATCTAGCATGTAACACCTCATATCACTTTGCGGCCTCACGCACGGTATCCCCACGGGTGTCGCCTTACCTTTGCCCGGGACCGTTTGCGCCTTTTGGCACACGTATATGATGGTGTCGCTAGCATCCATATGATAAAGAGCCCGGGCTGACATGGCTAGTCGTAAACCCAAAGTGGCACTAACTTACAGGGACAGGCATCCATGACCCAGCATCGAACGTGTCGGTCATCAGCGAGTGAATCCAGGCTGTAGCACTGGGCTAACAGGACTCCGGTGAACCGGGCTGTAGCGGGCTAACAGGACTCCGGTATTCATCGCGTGACATTTCCCCGAAGGGACAGACACAGGATCGAAGAAGGACACATGCCGGCCAGCCTAAGTGTTCCGGAGCAGTAGCAAGCTACCAGGGCTCAGTGGAAGCACTAGGAGACATTTCCCGGTAAGAGAGGCTACTAAGGATAAACAACTAGATAGTCAGATCCCACACATAGCAATACACATTACACGTACGCATAACATGCAAGTATGTGCTGTACAACATGGCATCACAGCATAACTCAACAACTCATATAGATAAAGGCTCAGAAGAGCCATCATAGCATTTATTGCAAACAGGGGTCACAAGACCCATCATACAGAGCATACAAGCAACAAGCGGAAGCATTACATGTCTGGGTACAGACATCTACAAATGAAAAAGGCTGAAGAGCCTGACTATCTACAACATCCGATCAAGATCGTAGCTGAGGTACTAGCTACTAGTCGAAGTCCATGAGAACACTAGTAAGACCGAAGTCTCCGCTGCAAAAACATAAATAAAGCAACATGAGTACAAAGGTACTCAGCAAGACTTACATCAGATCCTATCATACATGCATTTGTATCAAGAGGGTAATGTGGGGTTTAGTTGCAGCAAGCCAGCTTTGACTCTGTGGCTATCCTGTTCTACGACTACCAGAAACTCTGGAGGTGAGACAACGTACACGAGTCCACTAATCACCATACAATACACTACTATGGATTCATCCCCGTCTCCCTACGAGAAGGCCATCCATAGCACTCACACTTGTCTTGAGCATTTTAGAGTATCCACTTCAGGTTGTCTATGTACCATGTAAGCATCCAAGAAGTCCATAACCGCGGACCCGGCTATTCGAATAGATCATGTTAACCCTGCAGGGGTGTACTTCTTCACACACGCTCTCGCCACTTACCGCCATGTACACGTCATGTATCTCGGCAACCTTCAAGCGGAAGCCTGGCGAGGGTGTCGGCCACGACCTGACTAACCACACAAGACTCTAGCCCAGGTTTATCGCCTATTCGGGTTCCATCCGCAAGGAGATCCGGCCGGGGTGTCGCTTACGGCCCCAAACGATGTGTACAGGGTTCCCGAGCCCACCATCCGGGTGCCACTCGGTACACCAGGCCACGTGTGCCTAGTCTGTCCCAAGCCCACCCTGCCGGGTGCCACTTGGTAGAAAAATAGCACTACCTACAAACACCAGAAACTAGTTGCGACTCCTGGACAGAGACCAAGTTGGTTAATAAGTCGAGAGGGGTCGAGTTACCGGAACCCAATGTGTGGTAGTATCGAGTCATTGGACAACATACATAGAACTCAGTGCTTAAGGACGGTTCCAGTGAGACAACCCACCATGTACTCCTACATGGCCTCTCACCGCTACCTTTACCAAATCGTGTTCACACACACTTCACTCTCAGCATCAGAACATATCGTAACACTCCAATTCATTCCCAATGAACCAGACCTGACACAACTCTAAGCAATAGCAGGCATAGCATGGTAGGAACACAACAATGGCTTCAATCAACTCCTACACATGCTAGTGGGTTTCAACTATTTACTGTGGCAATGACAGGTCATGCAGAGGAATGGGTTCAACTACCGCAGCACAAAGTAGCAGATGAACCGTTGTTGTCCTAATGCAATAACTGAGAGCAGGAGCGAGAGAGTAGGGTTTTATCGAAATGAACAAGGGGGTTTGCTTGCCTGGTAAATCAACAGAGGAGGCACTGCTTCACAGACAGGTACTCTGGAACAGACTCCGGAGCAGGACCTATCGAGAAGGAACAGTGTCGGCAATCAAAACACAATCATATGCAACAATATGATGCATGAACATGGCATGTAGATGTGATGCTGTTTGAGCTAATGCAACTAGTAATCATTTGGTTTGAAGTCCATTTGAACCAAAGGTTCAAATGCATCTCCAAATTAAGCTCCTATATATGCCATAATGTGTTTTCTCATATTCAGCATGTATAAGTTGGTTTGTCATGCATGAAACTAGTACAGATGGAAAGATTGCATTTTTCTGATAATTTTTCATATATAAATTATTTTAATCTGAGCTACGGTTGAATTGTTATGAATTTTTGAAGTTTAAAACAATTTCTGGAATTTTCTGATTAAATTTAAATCCAGAAATCATATATTGCGTCAGCATTGAGTAAGCATGACGTCAGCAGTCAACTGCGGCTGATGGGGTCAAACCTGACGTGTGGGGCCCACACGTCAGTGACAGGGGGTTAAACAGGGGGTTAATTTAATCCTAATTAAAAGTTAGTGGCGCTGGGGCCCACTGTCAGCCGCAGGGGGGGTTAATTAAGCGGTGATTAGCACTAAGCTAATCACCTGACGGGCCGGGCCCACATGGCGGGGCTCAGGCGACGGGGCTCGCCGCCGGCGACCTCTGGACGCGGCGGAGTCCGCGTCACAGGCCACGGGGACGGCGTCTGAGAGCACCGGGGCGTAGCCCGGGCTCTCGCGCATCTGGTGGGGCAGGTGGAAGGAGCAGGGGAGGCCGGAGCTCGCCGGAGCAAAGCTCGCGGCGGCGGCCGGAGCTCGGCTTCGAGCGGGAACGGGCTGCGGGGCACGGGGAGGCCACCCGAGGGGCTCGGCGGCACCCTCGTGGCACTGGGAGCGCGATGGGATGCTCGGTTTGGGCGGAGGCGGGCCGAGACGGCGACGGCGACATGGACGGCGGCGAGAGGCTTCGGCCGTGGTGGGGAACGGCGCTACGGCGCGGAAACGAGGGGGAGAAGAGAGGGGAACGGTGGCGGAGCTCACCGCGGATCCAACGGCGTCGTCGGCGAGCTCGGGGAAGGCTTGGGGCAGCCGGAGCGACGACGGCGATCTCGTCGGCCGGAGCTTGAAGACGACGGCGATTGCGATGAAGCGGAGCTCGCCCGGGTTGCTTGCTCGGTGAGGAGGGAGAGGGGGTCGCGGCGGAGCTCGGGACTCTACGGAGGGGCGAGGGGACGGCGGGGAGCGCGTCGGTGGTGAGCTGCGGCGGCGGCAGTGCTTCGGGTGAGAGAGAGAGAGCAGGGGGAGAGAAGGAGGGCGAGGGAGAGTGCGAGAGAGGTCGGGGTGGCTGCATGGCGTCGTCCGGCGTTCCAGGGCGACGAGGAGGGCGCCAGGCAAGCAGGGAGACAGGTGGCGTGGCGCGGTGGCGCGCGCGCGCGCCGGGCACGCTCCCCTCCCTCTGTCGAGGACGAAGACGACAGAGGAGGAGGCGGGCTGGGCCGCCTGCTGGCTGGGCTGGCCTGCTGCTGCTGGGCCAGAGGCGCCAGGCAGAAGCCCAGGTAAGGTTTTCCTGTTTTATTTCTTTTTCTAAATTTTCTGACATTTTTTTTGATTTAATAAAATACTAAATCAATTTATTACCTTATGCCAATTTTTGCAGGAGCTAGATATATTATTCCAGAGCTCCTTTATAAATGGCATAATTTTTGGACCATATTTCATATATATAACAATATATATCCAAAGCAAATAATTATCGGATTAATCCAGATGGCCAAAATTAAATATCCATGAGCTCCTAAAAATATTGGTTTGATTTTTATCTCTGTCCAATATTTTCAGAGGGCAACATGAGCATTTTCTTGGACCCTTTTGGAGAAATTTTTATTTGGGTCATTTTCAAAAATGATTCTGAGGGTTCCACCAATCCTCATTTCAAATTTAAATGAAATTTAAATATGATGCACAAATGGCTAGCTAGTCTAAGTCATACCAGACTAGGGATGTGACAGATTGACAACCCCTTTATCGCGTCGGTTGCGAGGTTCTTGATTGTTTGTGCAGGTACTAGGTGACTTGCGTGTTATCTCCTATTGGATTGATACCTTGGTTCTCAAAAACTGAGGGAAATACTTACGCTACATTTCTGCATCACCCTTTCCTCTTCGAGGGAAAACCAACGCATGCTCAAGAGGTAGCATAGAGCTAAAAAAATACAATTATATAGGCGAAATTGTTTTCGGTCACAAGTACATCCCACACAGGCAGTCCCCGCTAAACGTTTTCGTTCATATGTACATCCCACACAGTCGCTCCAAGGAAAACGTTTCCGTTCACAGGTACATCACAGACAATTTTTCCCTTTAAATCATTTGTGATAGTGTTGCCATTGCAGACGGTATTAACAATTTTATCGTTTGCATTATTGAATGCATTATACACGATCTGTAGAAGAAACTGTGTGGCAAAGGTTGTCGACCACACAGTTTCTATGTGGTAAACGTTTGCGCAAGGTGGCCTAAAGCAAACAGTTTTCAAGAGAAAGTCGTGTGTGATTGTTCATTGATCCAACACGTTTTATTCCTTGAAACTGTGTGTGTTGCCTGAGGTCATTGCCCACGGTATTTTTTCAATAACCATTTGCAATAGCAAAACCCAATTAGCAGGATAATTGCCCTATTATTAATAATCAATTTATTAATCTAATTGTCATTCATATTAAGCACATAATATATTTCATTTCCATATTAAGGAAGCATAATTTCTTAATTGAAATACATCAGAGTACAACATGATATAGCTTCAGCGCTCAGCTACCCCATTACACAAGTGCACCAGCAGCAAGTTTCACATGCAACATGTATAACCTTTCATAATTAGCATCATAGACGGTATATAGACAGATGCATCTCATCTGGAAAACTACTGAAGCGGAAGGCGAATATTGATCCTTCATTCATGTTGAAGGTCTTTGCAACTTTAGGCATGTGCCTATGGATGATTGACTGTCCGTCCTTCGTCCTCTTCAAAAACACTTCAATATTAAACCATGGGTGTTGTATGAAAACCTTCCTCGCCTCCTAACCATAGAGGTGGTTTGATAGGTAATCATTAGTGAACTGCTTTGGAAAGGCCTGAAAACAAGGATGTGCATAAATATCTTCTATATTGGAAATGGGGCAATGGAATAAAAACAATGCAAGGTATAATAGTAAGTACCATCTTGTAGTGAACTGATGTCTTCTTCATTGTGCAGACAAAGATCTTCTTGTTTTTTGTAGCTAATTTCATTATCCTAGCAATCTTTCCGAGTTTCTTGACTTGATTGATATTCATGGACAACTCATTTCCCCATATGCAAAAAGGGTTGAATTGTGGGTCAAAACCTCTGATAGCAGGACCTACATGTGCGAGACCAAATTGTTCAAAACCTAAATATTAGAATGGTTCCTGCAATTGCACAATAATGTGCTATTAGACAACGGACCATGCACATACAGTTAACTAAACACCACAACTAATGAACCAAACGTTAACTAAGCACCACATTGCACAATATAACATACTCCTAATAGAAGATCAGATAGTTGACCAAACCAAGCATGCTTAACAACTTGGAAATATAGCAATGGTATTTGTTTCTCATGTATTTAGTACAACCAAATTTGATTTATTTCTCACATGGTATACAATAACAGAATGCACCCACAACAATTCAACATCGCATTGCAGAATTGAACCAAAGACTTAACTAAGCACCACAACAAATGAACCAAACGTTATCTGAGCACCAAATTGCACAATATAACATACACCTAACAGAAGACCAGACAGTTAACTAAACCAAGCATCCTAGACAACTTGGAAAATTGCACCCTGAAGAATTGAACATCACATTTGCAGAATTGAACCAAACAGTTAACTGAACACCACATTGCATGACATATAGAACATATACTCTAGAGCAGAAGATTGCATGGTAAAAGTAGATAGCACAATTAACTAGAATTTGTTAAGGAAAGGCAGTCGCTAGCAAACTGAACATGGGTCCTTATAGTGAGCTAATAAGACAAGCTACTCCTCATTGTCGGAGATATCAATGACGATTAGCTCCTTGGACATGGAAGAGGGCAAGGCCTCTAATTCGTGGGTGCCCTCATCGTAGTGGTGAGTTGCTTGAGCCACTTAGGGCACCATCCTGTTGGCTCTCGAGATGAGGTAAGGACGTGCACGCTGAGAAAACACCTCGTAGTCTTCGTCGAAGGCACCGACAGTGGCCTCGAGAAAATGCCATGAATTGTCGTTTAAAGAAGCCAACCGAGTCACGGCGTCGGCGCGCGAGGTGTCGACGGTTGCCTCGACGGCAAGGTGCTCCTCCAAGATCTGGGGGTCGGCACGAATGGCAGCCATCGCGACCTCATCCACGCGTGCAACCGCGATTTGCTTCTCTGCTGCCAAATGCTCCTCGAGATCCTGGCTATACTACGCGCACCATGGCTTAGGGTGGCGCTTATTTGGTTGTGGGGTCAGTGATTTGGGTGGAAGTTGTCGCGCTCGCGCCGGCGGTCGGGGTATGTGGGATGTGAAAGGAGGAGGAGGATGGGGGTTGGGTGTGGATTACCTGCCTCGATAAGCGAGGCTGAGCAGCGTGAAGGAGGGTCGCCAGCGAGGAGGCGGTGCTGCAAGCAAGGAGTGAAGGTTTGAACTTGGAAAGGAAGGCGGAAATAGGGGAAATGCAGCTTTTGGTAAGGGGAGGGGGCATGGAGGTAGATATTTCCGCGGAAGCCGAAAATTTGGAATCGCTTCAGTGAAAAAACTAGCATGCAAAGTGTCATCAGACACGATCCCTTATTCAGAACTGTGTATGATATGTGAACATCCAAAACGATTCAGATAGCTTAACCCGTGTGTGTTGAGTTTGAACATCAAAAATTTTGTTTCGAATTTCCCTTGTTACAGTGGTCATCCACATCATTACATAATCTGGGTACACAAAGGAGACTACAGCACACACACACTTCTTAATCGAGCAAGCTCAGCAATTAAATAGAGCTAGCTGACCTAAACATTACTCTAACAAATTAAAGACCGGCTGAGGGAGTCCTGGACTAAGGGGTCCTCGGGCGCCCGGCCCATTATCCTTTGGCCCGGACTGATAGGCTGTGAAGACATGAAGGCCGAAGACTGCACCGTGTCCGGATTGGACTCAACTTGGCGTGGAAGGCAAGCTTGGCGATCGAAGATTCCTTCTTATGTAATTGGCTCCATGTAAACCCTAGATCCCCTTGATGTCTATATAAACCGAAGGGTATAGTCCGGAAAGGACAACACATATACTCATTACCATAGGCTAGACTTCTAGGGTTTAGTCATTACGATCTCGTGGTAGATCAACTCTTGTAATACTCATATTCATCAAGATTAAACAAGCAGGAAGTAGGGTATTACCTCCATAGAGAGGGCCCGAACCTGGGTAAACATCGCGTTCCCTATCTCCTGTTACCATCGATCCTAGACGCATAGTTCGGGACCCCCTACCCGAGATCCGCCGGTTTTGACACCGACATTGGTGCTTTCATTGAGAGTTCCACTGTGTCATCGACAAAAGGTTCGATGGCCCCCTCGATCATCAATAATAATGCTGTCTAAGGAGGAACCTTCCTCCCCAGACAGATCCTCGTATTCGGCGGCTTCATACTGCGGGCCAACTCGCTTGGCCATCTAGAGCAGATCAACAGCTACGCCCCCGACTATCAGGTCAGATTCGGAAGCTTGAACTACGCCACAGATATTAGTGGAGATTTGGTCTTCGAAGGACTTGAGCCCGCGGCGATTGCTCCCCCTCACCCCGATGAACATGACTTAAATTTGTCATCGGATCACACCCAGGAGATGGTTCCTGCGGATACAATGACCTTAGAGCCAAAGCAGACCGAGCCATCCGAGGCCTCAGAGTCCGGGCGTTGGAGCCGCACGTGAACTCGACGCCCTGTGATATTCGCTTTAACGGAACTTCAGACTCGTCTTCGGCTACAAGTTCCGGACCGTGTACACCCACAGACACCGAGCTAGATCGGTTATCGATCGTCGAGTTCAGCGCCGCTGACGTGTTCCAACACTCGCCTTGGGGTAACGTGCTAAAATCTTTAAAGAATTTGCCCTTGGAAAAGGACTCATAGCCAAACTATGTCCAGTTCAAGCTAGAGACAGATGATGAGATATTTTGCTTCCCACCCGCCACCCACTTCATAGCCATCGTCAATGACTTAACCGGCATGCTTGACTATGGCTCTGAAGACATCGACGGTATGGACGACGATGCCGACAAGGAGAAAGGCCAAGACCCGCCATTCACTGGACGCTGGACGGCCACCTCTTCATACGACGTGTACATGGTTGATACACCTGAAGGATCTGGCGACGACGAAGAAGAGCCGGATATGAACAAAACCGCCGAGACACAGTCCAAGCTCCAGCGGCCCAAACGCCGCCCAAAGGCCCGCCACTCAAAGGACGGCAACACTGGCACCGGAGAAAATAGTACTCCAGGCGACGCCGAAAACAGTGAAGACCCCGTTGGGTCTACATCCGAACAGGAACACGACAACAGGCAAGACAACACTGACGAACAGGCCATAGAAGATGACCCGGAGGATGATAGTTACCATCCGCCCTCCGAGGAGGATACAAGCCTCGGCAACGAAGACTTCATCGTGCCTGAGGATCCTCTTGAGAAGGAGCGCTTTAAGATTCAGCTCATAGCCACTGCAAGGAGCCTAAAAAAGAAACAACAGCAACTTCAAGCTGAACAAGTCCTGCTCGTCGACAAATGGACTGACGTCCTGACAGCCGAGGAATATGGCCTCAACCGCCCAGCCAAGAGCTACCCGAAATGCAGACTACTACGTCAATTCGATGAGGGAGCGTCGGAGCATACATCTCCCTCGCGCAATGCGGATCGACCACCACGTGGTCGGGACAGGGCAGCGGAACGACCACCCCGCGGTCAAGATAAAGCGGCAACTTAGGCCGAATAGCAGACCGCCCCACCACCCCATCAAAATAGGGACGGAAGAGTCCAGAGTCATACGTACGACCTCCGACAGACCCTGTATAGTAGAGCAGGAGACACAAGATTGATCTATGGATCATGAGGACGTGCCTCGAGGCGTGACAACGGCTACGTATTCGGACGTGACAAACCTAACCACGCTCGACCCGAATGCCGCAGAAGGACTCCTTCATAGCTCCGCCATGCTGCGGCCCAATATAGAGGTGCCGCACACCCGCTTTGCTTCACAGATGAAGTACTGGATCATGAATTCCCCGGGGGGTTCAAGCCCGTCAATATCGAATCATACGACGACACAACCGATCCTGTAGTATGGATCGAGGATTTCATTCTCCACATCCACATGGCCCGAGGAGACGACCTCCACGCCATCAAATACCTCCCATTAAAACTCAAAGGACCAGCTCGGCACTGGTTAAATAGCCTGCCTGAGAACTCAATCGGCAGCTGGGAGAACATGGAAGAGGCTTTCCTCAAAAACTTCCAAGTAACTTATGTCCGGCCACCAGATGCCGATGACCTAAGCCACATAGTTCAACAACCCGTAAAATCGGCCAAAAAATTCTGGACTAGGTTCCTAACCAAGAAGAAACAGATTGTCGACTGTCCGGACGCTGAGGCCCTAGCAGCCTTCGAACACAGTATCCGGGACGAATGGCTAGCACGCCATCTCGGGCAAGAAAAGCCGAAGTCAATGGCAGCCCTTACGGCACTCCTGACCCGCTTTTGCGCAGGCGAGGACAGCTCGCTGGCTCGTAGCAAAAACACAGCCAGCGAGGCAGGCCCTACAGAGGTCAAGAACAGCACCGGCAAGCTCTGGCGCAATAGACACAAACTCAGAAGCAATGGCGACAACACCAAAGACACCATAGTCAACGCCGGATTCAGTGGCCCCAAGTCCGGCCAACGGAAGAAACCCTACAAAAGAAACAACGAAGGACCTTCCAGCCTGGACCGCATACTTGACCGCCCATGCCAAATTCACGTCACCCCGGATAAACAAGCCAATCATACCAACAGGGATTGTTGGGTCTTCAAGCAGGCTGGCAAGTTAAATACCAAAAACAAAGAAAAGGGATCACAAAGCAAGGACGAGGATGAAGAGCCCCGGCAGCAGAACACCGGGGGACAGAAGAAATCCCCCCAACCCTAAGTCAAAATGGTGAACATGATATACGCCACGCACATCCCCATAAAGGAGCGCAAACGAGCACTCAGGGACGTCTATGCGGTAGACTAGTCGCCCAAAAGTTCAATCCGTGGTCATTATTTCCGATCACCTTCGATCGACAAGATCATCCGACTAGTATCCGCCACAGCGGTTCGGCCGCACAAGTACTAGACCCAATCATTGACGGATTCCACCTAACACGAGTCCTGATGGATGGTGGAAGAAGTCTCAACCTGCTATATCAGGATACAGTATGAAAGATGAGCATTAATCCCTCGTGAATCAAACCAACAAAGACTACCTTTAAAGGAGTCATACCAGGTGTAGAGGCCCGCTGCACGTGCTCAATCACGCTGGAGGTGGTCTTCGGTTCTCCGAACAACTTCCAAAGCGAAGAGTTAATCTTCAATATCGTCCCCTTCCACAGCGGCTAACACACACTACTCGGACGAACCGCGTTTGCTAGATTCAATGCAGTGCCACACTATGCTTATCTCAAGCTCGAGATGCCCAGTCCACACGACGTCATAATAGTCAACGGCAATACGGAACGCTCCCTCCGACCAGAGGAGTAGACCGCCACCCTAGCAGCTGATGCACAGAGCGGCCTTCTCAAGCAGCATTACAACCCAGCTGCCGAGCCCCTGGACACCATCAAGTAGGTCCAGACTACACTGCAACAGGACAGCGCAGCTCGTCAAGAGGTCGACTAGTAATTCGGCCTCCGTCCTAGCCCCAATAAGGTAGTGGCATTCGTACCACACGTACACAATTACACACTCAAAATTCCATGGACATCGACGGAGGCACGAGATAACCCAGGGTCTACAATCCGGCCAGACTGATCCCGGACACACATACTTTTACTTCTTTTTCTTGTTTCAGATACCCTTTTCCGCGGGCCTGATGTCAAGTCCTTTAGAAGGACTGAATTACAACGGAGGCAAGCAACATAGGTGTGTAGGGTAACCATTATACATTCTTCTTGACGGTATTCATACTTATCTCTCAGGACCCGCACGCTGCGCCCTATTGATGCCGGCATGTTAAATGGCCGGATACTTCTAGAACCATCTGTACAAGATACGCCTTGACATATCCATACAATTATAATAAAATGGTTCATGGCCCAGTTCCTGTGGTTTTCGCTTCTTACTTCGTTTTTATTTTAGATCTGCTTATTTGCTGCATCGACACTCTTTTACGTTTAATATTCGCCAGGGGCTACTTGTCGCCCCACAATACGGAAACACAGTCTGAACACTTTTTATATATGTTTGGTACCCCAAATTTAGCATTATATGCATTGGCTCCGAATCATGTCTTTGGTTAATAGTTGGGTTGCCCGGCTCTTGTGCTTGCTACCCTACGTTTCGCTCCATCGGCTAGGGTTGTAAAGGGAGAACTACTGCGATTGTGCCATGGCTTTGACCAGACGAGCACCTCAGTAGAGAAAGCCAAAAACTGACTGTCATGATGTGGCGAGAGCCAGTCAGCTACTCGAGGGCTACAAATCATTGGAGATTTTTTCCACGTTATGCGAGAGATCGGAACTTCCCGATCATATGCTGACAGTACCCTGGATTAAACCAGGGGCTGCGCCCATGCTTTATTATAAAACTCCTATGGCTAAGTGAGGGCATTAAAGCCATAAAGTATGTTTGCCTTGTTCGTTGCGCTAAACAACTCCTTCAAGGACCATGTAATTGGATCAAGATTGTTTAGATTCCATCCCGAACACCTCCGTACTATCTACGTGAGGGCAGAAGCCGACGACTGGCCAACCCTCAGATTATACACAACACGGCCGCACAGGAGGAAACAATTGAAAGCATAATAAAATTACTTTACAAAAACTGGCTTTGTCCCATAATACAAGACAAAGGCAACATGAATACTTTTATTCAAATACAATGTCCTGCGAACATTGCGATGCCACAAGTCGAGACCCTTCTACAACATCCTCGAAATATCGCTTGGGTGTGCAGTGCTCCTTGCCTTCCGGCGGCCCTCTCACTACTACAAATACTAGCATTAACGACGGTGCCCAAAAACTCTTGGTCGTTGAACCCCCTAAGTGGACTCCCCGCATGGTGGAAACCTATCTCCGTAATACGTTCAACAACCACAAGTCTTCCGCCGTTAGGTGAGCGGTCTTTAGTTATGGGGTTTGCAGGTACGTAGTACAACTCTAACAAACTCCCTCTCCCTGTGTTCAAAAATGAAAAAAAACTCTTCTCTCCTTTATCTCTCCCCCGCAACATCCCAACTAATGTTGGCGGGTTCTCAAAATATTAGCGCTAAATCTCTCCAGCCCCAAGTAATCTAATCTGCTCCTAATCCTATTAGTTAGTCCTCCCGATCCACATTTTTGGACAACATCCCGATGGAAGTCTGTATGGTCATTCATGCCCCTGCATCTCCGTCCGGCGCCTCTGCTGAACCACAAAATTCCCCCGGCCACCGCGACTCTTCCCCAAAATGCTCGATAGAGATGCACTTGATGGAGCAACCAGATTCCATGGTTGAGTTTGCTCACCATACTACGGATGAAGAGGTACATGACTTAATCATTAATTCTTCTCTAGATTCAATATATCCTAAGGTAAAAGAAGAATTGATTGTTGATTTTGCTCCTGATTGAAGAACAAGAACGTGCAAGGAGACAACATGGTTGAGTTTGTTCCAGATACAATTAATCAGGAGGCAAAAGAGTCTCCTGATGAAGAACGGAGCAGCGATGTCTCAATAACCAATGTCGATGAAGACTCTATTGAGTACCTGCATAGGCAAGTTGTTGAAGACTCCGAGGAAGAAGACAAGCAAGATGAAGTATACCAGAAGGTCAGGAAGGAATTTAATGAAAGACGTGCTAGTGATGCTGCATTGAGGAGGGAAGCAAGAGCCAGGAATGCATCTAGGCATAAGAGTAATCTGAACAAAATACGTAGAGACTTTTTGAGAATTTATATTCCTGACTACTACAAGATCACGGAAAAATAAATATTGTTTGCTAGAGAACAATATTATTGTTAGTTTTTTAGTTTGGCTCATCGGCAGCAGAATTCAAGATTAGTGCCTTTTATTTGTAACATTTGTTCTTGTCATTCATATGTCAGGCTATGAACAAGCGACCGAGTTTTAAATATTTTCCTATCCTTAAATGGATCTTCATATCCCCTGACAGTGTATTATACAGTACGAACATATGAATGGGTTTAGAAATAGGCACTGCATTTTGGCGATGTGATGGACAGGTGCTTCACCAATGAATGTGATCTGCAGCAGTACCTTCAGATCATCAGGCACTTTGGACGTCAAAGCATCACCATGTTAGCTTAAACCTGATTGTAGTCAAACAATTCCTATTGCAATGTGAAGTGATTGTGGTAGATCGGCTGCAACTTACTGCAAGTTAAGTGCAGGTGTGCCCTGCGTGTATAAGACTGAAATTTCGACTAGATAACCCTCCGTAACAGGGAATAACTATTTAATATGTTAGGATCTCATCTACCTGCGCCTCTTTCTCCTCGCCTCCCCTGCCTTGCTCAATTCGACACCTCCATAGTCCATAGATCGCATCTCCTCCCTTGTGTTCTACACCTCTCCACGCTGCAGGTCGCACCTCTCCAGTCGCCTCGACTCCGGCGCGTACACAATGCTACCTGCACGTCGCCGGTAGCCTCAAACCAATACACCCGCGCTGCCGCCAGCACATCGCCGGTCGCCTGGACCCCGGCGCGCCCGGGCTGCCGCCTCCATGTCGCTGGTTAGCCTCAACCCCGGTTGCGCCCATGCTACTGCCTGCACATCACCGGTCGCCAACGCAACTCCGCTGCAGCTTGGTTCGTATTTCTCCTTGCTCTATTTTTTTGTATTCCTCCTTGCTCTGTTTTTTTTCTCTTGTGGAACCTTGATGCACTGTAGCTGATCCTGATTACAAAATATGTAGATCATACACAATATGATTTATTTTATAGTCTGATATGTCTTACATCGAATAACATAAATGCAGGATAACTACATACTAAAACAGTAATATATATTAGGAGATGGCTCCAAGTAAGATATGGATGAGACTAGTGGATGAGCGATTAGATGATGAATACTTAGAAGGGGTAGAGAATTTCCTTGACTATGCGTTCAGCCACACAGGCAGGGAGAATGAAATTTGTTGTCCATGCGTCAAATGCTGCAACACAGACTCTCATCCTCGTGCATTGGTTTCTGCTCACATGAAAGTGTATGGAATTCTGAGAAGTTATACCTTTTGGTACCATCATGGTGAAGTTGCGAGGGAACCTCAAACAGTTTCTGAAGGTCAAGGCGATGAAGAAATGCAAGTAGGTAGTGCAGATGGATATGACCCAATGCAAGATTTGTTGCATGATCTGTTTCCTCAAAATAATAATCCAACTGATCAAACAACGACACCACCATCTTACGAAGAGGAACCAAATAATGAAGCAGCAAAGTTTTATAAATTGCTTGACAACTGCAACCAGCCACTTTATGAAGGTTCTAGTACCACTAAATTATCTGCATTAGTTAACTTGCTTCACATTAAGAATTTGGGAAAGTGGAGCAACAAGTCCTTCACCATGTTGTTGGAATATCTGCGGAAGGCTTTCCTACCACAGAACTCTACTTTGCCAAATTCTTATTATGAAGCGAAAAAAACTATTCGGGAACTAGGGCTGAGTTATAAGAAAATTGATGCTTGCATGGATCATTGCATGCTCTACTGGAAAGAAGATATAAATGTGGAGTCGTGCAAGGTGTGTGGAGCATCTAGATGGAAAGAAGACAAGCGCACATGCACCACTCTGCACTCAGCAAAAGGGAAGAAGATTCCACAAAAAACAATGCGGTATTTTCCCTTAAAGCCAAGGCTGCAAAGGATGTTCATGTGCCACAAAACTGTTGAATCCTTTAGGTGGCATGCGGAGGGCAGGGTAGATGATGGTGTCATTAGATGCCCTGCTGACTCGAAAGCTTAGAAATATTTTGATGCAAAAAACATCCCATTTGCAAAAGAAATTCGCAATCTTAGGTTTTGTCTCTCTTCTGATGGTTTCCAACCATATAAAACCATGTGAACATCTTATAGCATCTGGCCCGTATTCCTTGTTCCCCAAAATTTGCCCCCATGGATATGCATGAAACAAGAAAATGTGATGTTATCCATGTTGATTCCAGGGCCTGATGGTCCTGGTGATGCAATTGATATTTATTTGCAACCACTTGTAGAGGAACTTATTGAACTCTGGAACGAGGGTGTTGACACTTGTGATGCATCAACAAAAACAAGTTTCACACTACGTGCAGCACTTCTATGGATGGTCCATGACTTCCCTGGTTATGCCAACCTCTCTGGATATAGCACAAAGGGAAAATTGGCTTGTCCGGTATGCCATAGTGGGACCTATTCATTTAGGCTCAAAAACGGTGGGAAGTTCTGTTACATGGGTCATCGACGCTTTCTTCATAAAAACCATAGGTGGAGGAAAGATAAAAAATCTTTTGATGGTACCATAGAAACCAGAGAACCACCAACACCCTTAATAGGACAAAATGTGATGGTCCAAGTGGATGATCTAGAGGGGATTATCTTGTCTAAAGATGCAAGTAAGAAGACAAAGGTGTCCCACGATGAGAGAGGAGATAGCTGGAACAAAAGAAGTATATTTTGTAATTTAGTACAATATTTCAAAACTCTTTTGTTGCGCCATAACCTTGATGTCATGCATATAGAAAAGAATATATGGGATAGCATCATGGCAACAATTATGGATGTCAAAGGAAAAACGAAGGATAACATAAATTCTCAGCGCGATTTGCAACTAATGAAAATAAGGCCAGGTATGCATCCGGACAAGGAAGGGGACAAGCCTACTTTTCCTTCTGCGCCTTTCACTTTGCTTCCACCCAATAAGATTTTGTTCCTTTGGTTTTTTAAGGACCTCGAAGTTCCAGATGGATTTTGTTCAAACCTTGGCCGCTGCACTAATATGAAAGAGAAAAAAATTTCAGGACTGAAGAGCCACGACTGCCATGTTATACTAAATCATTTACTTCCTCTTGCACTGCGTGGACTTGTTCCCCGGAACATCTATGACCCTCTGCTTGAGCTTTCACAGTTCTTTTGCAAATTAAACTCCAAATCACTTTCGATAGAAGAACTTAATGAAATGCAGGCCCAAATACCTGTGACACTATGTAAGCTTGAAAAGGAATTCCCACCGTCCTTTTTTGATGTCATGATGCATCCGACTATTCATTTGGCTAATGAGGCTCTTGTTGGTGGACCTACAATATATCAGTGGATGTATCTCTTTGAGAGAAAAATAAAGTGTCTGAAATCGCTAGTGCGAAATTTGGCACGACCTGAGGCTTCCATTGCAGAGGGATACATTGCAGAAGAGTTCATTACATTGTGCTCTAGGTATTTGGATGATGTCGAGACAAAGCGTAATCGACCAGGTAGAATCAATGATGCACCAGGGGATGAAAACTATTATTTGTTAATATTCAATCCGGATGGAAGGCCATCCGGTGGTCGTAAACCTAGAGATCTTAATCTTCTTGAAGCAGAGCAAGCTCATATTTATGTTTTGAGAAATTGTGATGAAGTTCAACCATATATGAGGTATTGATTATTCGGTTCACTTATTAAGTACTCAGTCAACTAATTTTTGCATGCCCATATCAATTAAGCTTTGTATTATTGTAGTGAGTACTCCAATAGTCAAGACGGATGTTCACTTCAACCATTTACCACCTTGTGGAACTAGAAGATTAATCAGTGGTTTAAAGAGAAGGTAAAGATTCCAGAATAAAGTCTGTATGTAAATACATATGCACGTACATTTCAGTATTTCTGTGTGAAGATGTTAACATAGCTATTTTTCATTGCATAGGTAGCCAGCTTGCACGAACATGATAAGAGTGAGCTCACCAAAGACCTTTTGGCACTATCACGTGGTCCATTGGAAAATGTAACATGTTTTACTGGCTATGACATGAATGGATTCAGATATCGTGTTCAAAGTCGAGATAGACACCTCTGCACACAGAACATTGGGGTGGTTGTACTTTCAGAACAAGGGGATAATGGTAATACAGTAGAATATTATGGCATATTGATAGAGATAGTCGAACTGCAATACTTAGGTGGAAGGCGTGTGACATTATTCCATTGCAACTGGATTGACGTATTTGACAAAGAGCATGGGATGAAGAAAGACAACAAGCATGGAATCATTAGTCTTAACCTGCAGCGTTTTCTTCTGACAGATGAGCCTTTCGTTCTGGCTAGACAAGTCTCTCAAGTATTTTTTGTCAAGGACAGTCTTATAAAAAGATGGCACGCAGTCGTGAAAAATCCATCACATCATGCTTATAGTGTACCACATGGACAGTCTGATGATGAAGCCTCTGAAGCTGAACCTGACAATGGCGAGGAAGACGACTTGCTTCAAAATTCGACATCAACATCACGTAGAAAGAGAACGACATGAAGACACTAGTTTATGCAACTCTTAACTGTAGTAATCGATTTGCTTCATATTTTTGCTTTTACCTTATTAATAAACAGTGGCACAAGTAGTTCTGTACTTACTTTATTTGATGCAATATTCACTTATTTAATTCAATTTTACTTTGTATAGCCTTTGTGCAAACTTCAAACTAACGCTATATGTGTAGGGTATCATAATGAGTCATCACAAGTATGGAAACTTGACAACATTAGCTCCGGAAAGATGCTCCTCATAGTTGAATAAGTCTGGACTGGTACACCAGGGTATTGCTAGGCGGACCTTGCCAGAGAAATCAAGTCAAATAGCAGATTTAAGCAGAAAAAGGGTTACTCACAAGCCTCATTTGCAAGATGAGGAACTGTGGAAAAGTATGAGTTAGCTGCAAAAGGTACTACAGAAACATAAAAATATTATTCAAGCTATCTACTAAAGGATGATATAATGTGGTTTCTTGTTTTCATAGATGGAAAAGATGCAGCAACAAATACACCAATCTTGTTTACTACAAATTGGGATGTTGATGATTCCAGAAGTGAGTTTCTAAGTACCATAAATTGTACCATGAATTGTTTCTATGCTTTTGTCTTCAGGTAACTCATAATATATTGCAGCCATGAGTGATGAAGCTGATACCAGCAATGATGGTGACATGGGAAATGATATGCATGATTTTCATGGTATGAAAAACTTCAATTTTTCCATTTTTCCATCATCCACCATGCTGACCAATTGGTTGTATATTTTCAGATGGTTCAAATGGTGCAGATGAATTAATGGGTAATGAAAATCCGGAAAGTGAAAAATCCCAGGATAGCCATGGCTTTGCAGGTACCTCAAAGACCAGTAAGCACAACAATGCAAATAAATTAGTTGATGAAAATCTGGAAAATGAAGAAGTGCAGGGTAACCATGGCCTTACAGCTACGTCCAAGACTAGTAAGCTCAGCAATGCAACTTGATTACTTGATACTTCAGTCGCACCGCTACAATATAAATTGTGGCCTGAATGTTTTTCTTGTTTTGTACTTGATTAACATATTTCTTTCAAATGGTGTAGGACCTCAAATAGGTCAAAAGTGCAGGGTCCGTGGGAAAAATAAATGCAAGGAAGTAGCTGATCTCATGGAGTCCCAAAAAATTAAAGTTTTGTTTTACAATAACCGTGCGCTTTCCAAAAGTTTTGCATGACACTTGGGTAGAATTGTCCGTAACCCTAGAATTACCCCGATGAGGGTTAAGGAATGGTCCAATATTACTGATGCAGCTCGGAAACAGATAATTGATGCAATTAAGGTATGTTTGGTTAAAAGTTCTAGCATTATAATCTGAATTTCTGTACTGATGTATTTATGAGACTCTGTTTTATGAACAACTATTTAGGACAAGTTCGAAAATATTGACGACAACATTGCAATAGATGTGTACAAAGATGAGATATTAGACCATGTCAAGAAACTTTGGATCAACTGGCGTGGAGACTTGCACCGGCATTTTGTGAAACCCAACAAGACTATGCAGGAGGCTATGAAAAAGGTACCTAAAGATATTCCAAAGGATGACTGGGAATGGCTTGTCAAGGAGCATTTTTTCAGCAAGGAGTTTCTGGTAAGTTCTCATGTTGCATCTTAATTTTCAACCATTTGTGCAGTTGACAATATAATCCTCTTTAACTATAGAAAAAGAGCAAGAGAAACACCCAAAACAGAGCTCACCTCAAAATGCTTCACCGATCTGGTAGTAAACCCTTTAGACAGATAATTTGGGACACGGTACATGTTTTCACTTCTCTTGTTTTTCATTTCCAATAATATAATATCAGTGTGAGTTGTCTTGCCATTTTGTTTCAACTAATAATAGTCACTTGCCTATGTTGGAACAGGGAGGAAAGAAAAACAAGCCACCGAGTTTGGATAAACTATTTTCAGAGACAGACAAGAAGGGTACAGACTTCCCTGATTCTACAACCTCCGCCAAACATGTAAGACCTAATTTAACGTTCATAACTTCCATAATGAACAACACATGTACAATTCCTACTTAGAGATAGAAGTTTATGCAAATAACTTATTGTTGGCACTTCAGACATAAATTAAGACCATAGTTCAGTTGAATCCTGGTCTTTCAAATGATGAAGTCATGCAGAAATGTGACACATCTAAGTGGCGTGATCGCGTAGTTGGATTTGGTGGTGGAATTAGAGAAAGGGATTTGCGAGGACCAGCATTAAGTAAGGCTGAATTAATTTCTCAACTTCAAGCTTCTGAGCAAGCGAAACAAGTACTCAAAGAAAAGGTCAATGGCATGGCGCATGAAGTATCAGAAATTAAGCGTCTTCTATCTGGTAGATCTCTAACTGATAGTTCTCATGAACGCCAACATGATCAAGTAAGTTGTTCTCACACATTGGTTTTATTTGTCATTATACTATGATGCCATTTATTTACATGGACTAACTTTCATAAACTAATCAACATTTTGTAGAACTGATGGTCCACCAGAATATATATAAGCATAAGGAGGCATTGTAATCGCTGCTTAAGAATGATATCCATTCAAACAACGATGGTGTCTGTTGTGGGTTTGTCATGGCAGATGTCCTCGTGAAAGGACTTAGTCGTGGAGCCATCGCTACGGGTTAGCTTGAAGGGATTAAACCGGACAAAGGGACATGGGAGTTTATACTAGTTCGGCCCCTTCGATGAAGGTAAAAGCCTACGTCTAGTTGTGATTGTTATTGCTATGGGTTCGAAGACCAGGGAGCGAATCCGCTTAGTCTGGCTCTCGAGTTGTTGTTTTCTGTCCCTGAACCGCCGTCGGGTCACCCCTTTATATACTCAGGAGGACCCCGGCCGGTCTCCTGAGTCCCGAGGCTGGCTCATACAAGTGTCTGCCTCAGTCTCCTCTTTCCTATCTTACAATGCAAGTTTATACAATCATGGAGGTTTACTACCATGGGCCCCAAATCTGTCGGCGTTCTGGGAACGGGGGTCCCCAGACTTGCCTGCCCGCGGCCTGCGGCGTGGCTCAAAAGGGGGCCCAGCGCGGCCCATCTTCACCAACACAAACCCAAGACCCTCGCGAGCGGCCAAGCCTCGCGGGGCGGATGACGCGGAGCTTCCTCAGGAACGGCTTCGTCAGGCTGGCTCACGAGGAGGCGGAGAGATCAAGGCGGGGTACCTCACGAGGTGCACATGACGCAATCCATGAAGACCGAGGGTGCCAGGCGGGTGCCAGCCCGCGCAGTGTCCTCCTTTCCTCTTTGGTGCAAAGAGGGCAAGCGCAGCCGCGGAGTACCGAGGCATCAGGCAAAGGTTGCCATTTTGGTGCAACGAGACCAAGACCATGAGGACTACAAGATGGAGGTGATCGTGGAGCCCGAGACGGCGTCATCACCAGAGCTTTGTGCAGGCGAAGACTACTTTTGTCAGGATAGCTAGTACTAGCTGTCCCCTTCAAATTAGCCTGCCATTGTTGGCTCCCTTCCCGCTCGATATTTGGGAATTGGACCAGGGCCTCTATAAATGGGACCAGCCACCCAAAGAGCAAAGGGAGGTTCAGAGGTTCGAAGAAGAAGAGAAGGAGAGAGAGGGTTCGAGAAAGGAGGCTCTTTAGAGAGGGGTTTCGATCAAAAAGAGAGAGAGAGGAGGGTGACTGAACTCCTCCCCGCAGTTCATTGCCCCAGCCAAGAACAGACCCTCGCGAGGCTGTTCTTCCTTGTATTGTTCATCATCATCAGCCCAAGAGGCAATCCACCACACCACACACTGGACTAGGGTATCACACCACAACGGTGGCCCGAACCAGTATAAACCCTGTGTCTCTTGTGTTGTTCTTTCCTTAGTTGAGATCCTAGCAAGGCGGAGGACTGCAGGTAGGTAGGAGGAGAAATCTCCACGCGCACCCCAGTGTTCGAACCTCAAGGGTCTGCCGGAACCCGAAATCTGACATTTGGCGCGCCAGGTAGGGGTGCACCGGGACTCGTCTTCCACCACCCTGTTCTCCTCCGACCATCACGCCCATATCTGATGCTCGTCGGGCCCGCGCCGAGCGCCGGGCCGCACTCGCTTCCCGCGTCGCCCAGACGGCCCCTGTCGGCGGGCGCCCACGCCATTCCCCGTCATCTGCCGTCAACACCGCCACCGGCCCAGCGGGGGACGAGCAGGAAGCATCGTCCCAGCATTTGTCTGCGCGGCAAGACGGCCGCACCACAACTCCCTCGCTCACCCCAGCTGGTTCTTCGTCCCGCGTGCTCCGCGCGCCCGTGGAGCCCCGCAACCTCTCCCCCGCCCATCGCGCTGCAACAACACCCCTGGTCGTCGCGGCCCTCTTGGGTGGCTCGCAGGCGCCGCCTACAAGTCACCACGTCAAGCCGTTCATCCGCCGGGTCAGCGCCGCTTCCGTGCGGCAGGGGGCTCCCCTGGACCGGGCGGCGCCCGAGACCGGCCTGACCTTCAGCTCGGAGGACCACCCCTCCAACTCGGCCTGCTCGGGTGCGCTCCCCATGCTGTGCACCCCCACCATCTACCAGGTGGCCATCACCAGAACCCTCATTGATGGCGGCGCGGGCCTCAGCATGCTCTCGTTCGAGGCCTTCAACCTCCTCTGCATACCCCTGGAACGGCTGCAACCCAGCCGGCCCTTCTCGGGCGTTGGTGGCGAGTCGTCCAGCCCCTTGGGACAGATCCGGCTCCCAGTAACCTTCGGCACCTACGACAACTTCCGCACGGAGCTGGTCAACTTCGACATCGCCCCCATCGGCCTCCCCTATAACACAATCCTTGGCTACCCAGCGCTGGCCCAATTCATGGTCGCGACGCACCCGGCGTACAACCTCATGAAGATGCCCGGGAGTAGCTGTGTACTCACTGTGCATGGGGACACCGGGGATGCGCTGAGGGTGCTCAAGCTCGCCTTCAAGACGGCGGCGTCGGCACAGCCCGCCGACTAGGAGACCCCCGAGCCCAAGGGGGCTGCACCCGCCAAGAAGAAACAGTTGTTCACCCAAGACAAGGCAGAAACCAAGCAGATACCCGTCGATGAGGACGGGTCTACCAACGCAACTTTCACCATAGGCGCCCACCTCAAACCCGAGCAGGAGAAGGCCCTGGTCGGGTTCCTGCATGCAAACAAGAAGGTATTCGCTTGGGAGCCTGACCAGTTGGCAGGGATCCCTAGGAGTTTAATCAAGCATCACCTCAACGTGTGCCCCAATGTGTGCCCTGTGAAGCAGAAGGCCAGGCGGCAGTCCACAGAAAAGCAAGCCTTCATCGTCCAAGAGACCCGCAAATTAGAAGCCGCTGGGGTCATTCGCGAGGTCCGATATCCGGATTGGTTGGCCAACCCTGTCGTTGTGCCAAAGAAGGGAGGGAAGGAGCGCATGTGTGTCAACTTCACCAACCTCAACAAAGCATGCCCGCAAGATCCGTTCCCGCTCCCCCGCATCGACCAGATCGTCGATTCCACTGCGGAATGTGACCTGTTATGCTTCTTGGATGCCTTCTCTGGGTATCACCAGATCAAGATGGCGGTAGAAGACGTCGAGAAGACAGCCTTCCTAACCCCGTATGGGGTGTACTGCTATACATGCATGCCATTCGGGCTGCGTAACGCAGGGGCGACCTTTCAGCGGCTGATGCACATCACCTTGGGCCCGCAGCTCGGGAAGAATGTTGAAGCTTACGTCGATGACATTGTGGTGAAGTCTCGGGAGGCCAGGACCTTGATACAAGACCTGGAGGAAACCTTCGCGAGCCTCAACGCGGTGAACCTACGGCTCAACCCAGAGAAATGTGTGTTCGGAGTCCCCTCGGGCAAGCTCTTGGGTTTCCTTGTGTCCCACCGAGGCATCGAGGCTAACCCGGAAAAGGTCAAGGCGGTGGAAGACATGAGCCCGCCAAAGACCCTTAGAGAAATGCAGAAGCTCACGGGGCGCGTGACCGCGCTGGGGCGCTTCATCTCCAAGTTGGGGGAACGATCACTGCCCTTCTTCCAGCTAATGAAGAAAAAGGGGCCCTTCGAGTGGACTGAAGAGGCTGACAAGGCGTTCCAGGATCTCAAGAGATACCTGACCAGCCCACCGGTCATGGTGGCTCCGCGCCCTCAAGAGCCCCTGGTGCTTTACCTCACCGCTACTCCCTACTCCGCTAGCGCAGCCTTGGTGGCAGTCAGAGAGGAGCGCGGAATCAGAACCGCGGCAGCAGCCTGGGACAAGGCGGAACAGGGACAAGGAAGGCCCATAGAAACTACCACCGCGGCTGAGGAGGATCAGCCACCGCAGAGGGGCGCACCAAAGGCGGAAGAGGCCCCTCTCCCAGATGGCCAGTCTCAGGAGGCCTCATTGCCTCAAGAGGCGCCATGGTCTCCGAAGGGAGCCACCAGCACTGACGCACTCCACCTCGTTGAGCACCCAGTGTACTTCGTCAGCACGGTGTTGCGGGATGCAAGGGCACGATACCCCATGCCTTAGAAACTCCTCCTCGCGCTACTGGTGGCCTCGCGCAAGCTGCGACACTATTTTCAGGGTCACCCCATCAAGGTCGTCTCGTCATACCCCCTGGAGAGAGTGCTCAGGAGCCCTAATTCAGCTGGAAGGGTCGCTGAGTGGAACATAGAACTGCAAGCGTTTCAGCTCGAATTCAGCACGACCAGGGTCATCAAGGGAGCAGCGTTGGCGGATTTTGTGGCAGAATGGACGGAGGCGCCAGGCCTCAAGGCCGACGAGGATCGGTCCCTGTCCCCGGGAAGCGAGGCGCCAGAAGGCTGGGTCATGTACTTCGATGGGGCGTTCTCCAGGCATGGCGCAGGGGCTGGGGCGGTGCTTATATCGCCCACTCAGGACAAGCTCTATTACACCGTGCATCTCTGTTTCCAGCAAGGTGAAAATGTCTCCAACAACATAGCGGAATATGAAGGTTTAATAGTGTGTTTGAAGGCCGCGGCTGCCCTGGGGGTGAAACGCCTCACCATCAAGGGCGATTCGCAGCTCCTTGTCAAATTCTCCAACAAGGTGTACGAGCTGAAGGATGAGCACATGGAAGCCTACCTAGCGGAGGTCCACAGGATGGAGAAGCAGTTATGGGGGTTGGAGTTGCAGCATGTGCCCCGTGGCACCAATCAGGAAGCCGACAACATCGCCAAACGGGCATCTAGGCGATTACCTCAGGAGCCTGGCGTTTCCGAGGAACGGCTCTTCAAGCCATCAGCCCTGCCGTCATTATCGAACACGGCTCAGGGGCTCCGGCCTGTGGGCCGGCCTCAGGAGCACGCCTGCTCTTGACAATGGAACCTCAGGAGGTATGTTGGATCGCCGAGCTCCGGAGTTACCTAACGCAAGGGACCCTGCCGGAGAAGGAGGAGGAAGCGGGGCGAGTGGCACGCCAGGCCACGGCATACTGCATCAAGGATGGAGAGCTCTACCGGAAGCGGCCAAACGATGTATCCCTGTGCTGCATCTCCAGGGAGCAAGGGAAAGAACTGCTGGAAGATATACACGGCGGAGACTGTGGACATCATTCATCATCACGGACCCTCGTCGGCAAGGCGTTCCGCAGTGGGTTTTATTGGCCCACCGCGCTCAATGACGCCGTCGAACTAGTGAAAGCTTGTGAGGCCTGCCAGTTCCACGCCAAGCAGATCCATCAGCCAGCAGGAGGCTTGCAGACTATACCCCTTTCATGGTCATTTGCAGTCTGGGGGCTGGACATCTTGGGCCCGTTTCCTCGGGCGCCCGGGGGCTACCGCTACCTCTACGTCGCCGTGGACAAGTTCACCAAGTGGTTTGAAGTAGAGGCTGTCCGCACCATTCCCGCGGGTTCCGCGGTCAAGTTCATCAAGGGCATCGTGAGCCGGTTCGGGGTGCCGAATTGCATCATCACGGACAACGGTTCGCAGTTCACCAGTAACCTCTTCAAAACATACTGTGCTAACCTTGGAACGCAGATATGCTACGCTCCACTGGCGCACCTCCGAAGCAATGGCCAGGCTGAGCGAGCCAACGCGGAGGTCCTGAGGGGCCTCAAGACCAGGACGTTCAAGAAGAAGCTGGAGGCATGCGGCAGAGGTTGGTACGATGAGCTTCAGTCCGTGTTGTGGTCCATCCGCACAACCGCGACCAAGCCGACTGGAGAGACCCCGTTCTTCCTGGTCTACGGAGCCGAAGCGGTCCTCCCTCACGAGGTCAGACATCGCTCCGCACGGGTCCTGGCGTTCGACGAGGCGCAGCAGGACGCCATGCGGGGGATGGACCTCGTGCTGGGGGAGGAACGTCGCCGAGAAGCCGCGCTACAAGCGGCGAGGTACCAACTAGCACTGCGGCGATATCACTGCCGCAACATCCGCCCCAGAACTCTCGAGGCAGGAGACCTCGTGCTCAGGAGGGTTCTCTCTAGGGAGGGGCTGCACAAGCTCTCTCCCATGTGGGAGGGCCCGTTCAAAGTTGTTCATGTTTCCAGGCCCGGCTCCACGCGCTTGGAGACTCAGGAGGGGGTGCCAGTCCAGAATGCATGGAACATCCAGCAACTCCGGAGGTTCTACCCCTAAAAAGGCCCAGAGCCTGTGAAGAAGGCGAACGCCTGTGAAGCTATCGCGTTTTGGAAAAGGCCCAGAGCCTGTGAAGAAGGCGAACGCCTGTGAAGTTATCGCGTTTCGGAAAAGGCCCAGAGCCTGTGAAGAAGGCGAATTCCTGTGAAGCTATCACGTTTTGGAAAAGGCCCGGAGCCTGTGAAGAAGGCCAACGCCTATGACACCCTCACGTAATAATGAGTTGGGGCTGTAAACGCCCCGGAGTCTCAGGAGCGCCGGCCTCAGGCCCTGGGGCTCCCTCCCACACACAGTGGCAGCACTTAGCTCCGCGCTGGTTAGAAGACGTCGAAGACTAGATTAGGTGCTGGACGCGGCTTTTCATTTGCTTTCGGCAGTTGGCTTGTTCCTTCTCATTCGAAGTTTTATTGAAGTTGTTGCCGTCTTTGGCTTGTGGTTCTTCGACTTTTCACTCTCCTGCCTCGATTTCTCTTGTGCAAGGCCTCGCGAGGGGGGCGGCTGAGCGCCCTCGCGAGTGTTCCTATCCTAGTCATTCAAAGAGTTCGCGACCTGGGCCCATTACAGGAGCACCCCTCCAGTCCGTGCCCCACGGGCACCGCGACACAAACAAAGGGCCTGGGTCGGTCGCCCCCCACGGCCGGGGCCGGGAACTATCCATGCTCGGGCACGTAGCCGGAAGGTACGATAACGAAAGCAAAATGATGATTAATAGCAATAACCCAAACACGCCCCCGCGGGGCTCCACACTACTGTCTTTGTTATGCAGGAAAAAGGAAAAGAAAGAACAAATCTAGTGCAGCTCACCTCACACCGGCCCGCAGGGAAGGCCCGAGCTGCCTCCAAAGCTCAGGCGGACTCCCTCTCGCGCTTCACCAGGGCACGGCGGCGGGCGGACACGTCGCCACCTCCCAAGTAGATACGATGGCGTGGAGGCTGACCGCGGCCACCACTAGAAGAGTCGCCGCCTGAAGAAGAACCGGAGAAGCTTGAGGAACCCCGAGCGCTGCCAGCCGCGCGAGCGCTGCCCTCTCCGTCATCGCCGGAGCTGGGTTCCCAGCCACGGTCGTCACCCTCAGGGCAACACCCTGCACGGCGACCATCTTCCCCAAACACCCTCACGTAGAGGGTGGCATCGCCGTCGAACTTGAAGTGTAGGGTGCACCGACGGCTCAGGCCACGCGCGCGGGCAAACGTCTGCCAACCGCGGGCCAGGGACAGGCTCCCGGCCGCGGAGACCTCCAGTGAGACCCATGAGGCCCGGCTGCAGCAGCCGTCGGCTTGGAGCCAAAGGCCGCCCGGGGCACCGGCCGGGAGCTCGCCAAGGAGGAAGCGAGGAAGTGGAAGCCTGGTGCTAGTCAGCTCCGCCGACCACACGACGAACTCTGGCAGCACTTCAGTAGCGCGAAAGCGCGGCCTAGGGGGACGCGCAGTCGGAGTGCGCCCCCCGGCCGCAGCAATCCACCCGTCGCTGTGCTGAAGATCGCCTCCACGGCCACGGGGAGCCACCGTGGTGGCCACAGGATGTTTGCGAGGGCGCCCTCGGCCGCGCCTGGGTGGGGGAGAGGCGGGCTCAACCTGGCGAGCCTTCCCCTTCTCTGCGGCCGAGAACCTCCTCGACGGGGCCACGAAGAAAAAGGAGAAGCAAGGGGGATGAACTGGAAGGGCGCGCGCCGGTCCGTACTTATAGCTGGCGGTGGCCAACCAACGGCCCCCACGATCGCAGGTAATTATGACCCGCTTTGCATGCAGGGACTTGTCCAATCCGTGCAGTTGCCGAGGCGCCATGGGGAAGTGGAGGCGCCCATGTCCAATCAACCGCCACATGGTGCCCAAGGCCGTAGGCTGTTAGGGCACGCGGCACTTCACTCTTGCACTTCCGCCTCCCTGCACGGCCAAGTCCGAGCGTGCCTTGGGCCCGGGGGCTACTGTCGGCGTTCTGGGAATGGGGGTCCCCAGACTTGCCTGCCTGCGGCCTGCGGCATGGCTCAAAAGGGGGCCCAGCGCGGCCCATCTTCACCAACACAAACCCAAGACCCTCGCGGGGCGGACGACGCGGAGCTTCCTCAGGAACAGCCTCGTCAGGCTGGCTCACGAGGAGGCGGAGAGATCAAGGCGGGGTACCTCAGGAGGTGCCCGTGACGCAAGCCATGACGACCGAGGGTGCCAGGCGGGTGCCAGCCCGCGCAGTGTCCTCCTTTCCTCTTTGGTGTAAAGGGGGCAAGCGCAGCCGTGGAGTACCGAGGCATCAGGCAAAGGTTGCCATTTCGGTGCAACGGGACCAAGACCATGAGGACTACAAGACAGAGGTCATCATGGAGCCCGAGACGGCATCATCACCAGAGCTTTGTGCACGTGAAGACTACTTTTGTCAGGGTAGCTAGTACTAGCCGTCCCCCTTCAAATTAGCCCGCCATTGTTGGCTCAATTCCCGGTCGATATTTGGGAAGAGGACTAGGGCCTCTATAAATGGGACCAGCCACCCACAGAGCAAAGGGAGGTTCAGAGGTTCGAAGAAGAAGAGAAGGAGAGAGAGGGTTCGAGGAAGGAGGCTCTTTAGAGAGGGGTTTCGATCAGAGAGAGAGAGAGAGAAGGGTGACTGAACTCCTCCCCGCAGTTCATCGCCCCAGCCAAGAACAGACCCTCGCGAGGCTGTTCTTCCTTGTATTGTTCATCATCGTCAGCCCAAGAGGCAATCCACCACACCACACACTGGAGTAGGGTATTACACCACAACGGTGGACCGAACCAGTATAAACCCTATGTCTCTTGTGTTGTTCTTTCCTTAGTTTAGATCCTAGCAAGACGGAGGAGTGCAGGTAGGTAGGAGGCGAAATCTCCGCGCGCACCCCAATGTTCGAAACTCAAGGGTCTGCCGGAACCCGAAATCTGACAAAATCGCCTACGGGCTCTGGGCCTCTAAGCCTTATCCATAAAGGGCCATCTGCTGGGTTTCCTTGGGCTTCAATAAGGTGAAGGTGAACTGGCCCCTCCTGGGCGGTTTACCCTTAGTAGTTAAATCCTCAACATTAGGCCCCAGATTGATGTGAACCTGTTGATGTCCATCTTCAATCCTTAGAAAAACTACATGAATTTCTAACAATTCTTGTAAACCGCCATATTGTGTTCTCCCTGTGAACTTTGGTGAACCGCCAGGACGTCACCTTCTGTCACTGTAGTAAATCATTGTGATGTCATCCCTATATAAAAATATTTATGAAGATTCCCTTCTCTTTAATTAATTCCTGAAGATCAAGGCGACAGCTGCATCCTCTTTTGCCGCTTCCGTCTCCTCGATTTTCGCACCTGCTGTTTATCCCACTTCCCTTATAAATAAGACCGGGGCGCCTTCCATTTCCCCCCTTTCCTATTCGCATTGTCTTCCTCCTCGCGACCCGAAGACCTCAAGCATCGCCGCCACCGCCATCGTCGATCTTCCAGTCTGCACCAACTAGGCCGCTGCATCACCCTGTTCGTACCAGATCTCTTAAGATACTCCGCCGTTGCGTGTCTCTGGTAGATACTCCTTTCCTTTACTTGTTAAATGTGCATTAGGGTTTCAAAGGTTCTTCGGTGTTCGTCAGTGTTCATTAGTACTTTCTCTGCTTTTCCTTTAGCATCATTCTGAATGTAGCTAGGCCTGATAGTTTTCCCTTGCGGCTGGATCTGTAGCTTTAATCTACCGTACTACAACATCTTACTGTTCCTGTATAAATCCTTATCTGAACCTTCTCTGTTCTGTTTAACACCATTGTAAGGCTTAGAAAAATTTGTTTTTTGAACAATGGTAGATCCAAAATTATATCACCATCTTGTGAAACTTGTTTCCGCAACACTTAGCAAATTTTCAGATTGGGTTTTGCCTCCCAAGGGCGGTTTAACCTTTAGTAATTGATAATCCATCATATGTCATTAGCCCTCTCTTAAACCGCCATCTAGACTTGAATAGCAATGCCTGGTTCACTTCATACGTATACCTTGAATTGCCGGTTTAACATTTGACAAACACATATGAACCACCAATCGTAAACCGTCCATTTTCCTTTTACAAACTTTGTAAGATGACGAAGCAATTTGCTGCTTGCAACTGGTTCCATCTCGGATCACAGAAACGCAAATCAATGGATATGTCACCACAGGCGCTTTAGCTTCAAAAAATGTCCTCCATTGGCGAGTTCCTGGCCCTGAGTGCCCTCCTGAGCCTCAAGATGGAGAAGTGATTGTGTTCATGCAACATTTAGCTCGAGGTTTCAGTCCTCCCGGATCAAAAATTTTCTGGGGTGTTCTTGCCAGCTTCCAACTTCATCCTCAAGATATTGGACCAAATTCTGTGTCCAACATATGCGATTTCCATGTATTCTGCGAGGTTTACCCGCAAGAAGAACCAATTGTCGATCTCTTTCAAGATCTCTTTCACTTAAACCGTCGGACTGAATTTTTTGACGGACCCAATACTGAACTTGGTGGTGTGTCGATCCAAAAGAGGAAAGAGGTTGATTTTCCTCACGCCAAACTTCACAACCATCCAAAAGACGGGAACCAAACTTGGTTCTACTGTCAGAATATTGCCCCTGCTGAAGAGAATCCTTTACCGGGCTACCGTCCGCACCGGCTCAGCAATAATCACCCTTTACCTCAGAGATTGTCTGCCAAAGACCGACAAGCCTGTGCACCTCAACTCGCCAAACTCCGGGCTTTCCTTGCCAACGGTTTAACTGGTGTTGATCTCGTCCGCTGTTGGATTTCATGGTGCATTCTACCTTTAAGCCGCCGCACCGGTTTGATGTTTGAATATACCGGCAACACCAATGATCCACAACAGTTTAATGAAATACAATTGACTGATGATGAAGTCACCGAAGGTGTAAAGAAAATACTTGACGAGCCGCTCACCGTATGTACTCAAATTGGTCTGCGCCCTTTTTATGCCTCCAACAAACCGCCAGCAGTAAATACTTTAACCTTGTACTTGTCCTGATCCTTCTCCGCTTTAACACTGCTATAATAACCCTTTGTGCAATCTCGTAGGCCAGTAGCTCCTTATGGAAAAGCAAATCTCAAGACAAAGCGGCTAAAGCTCCTCGTGTTAAGACCAAGGTCATCAAGAGAGCTGCCAAAAAGAAAACTGCTGAGTCTTCGGAACCACCAGAGGATGTCGGTGACTCGGCTGAAGAGGTAAAGTTTGACTCCCTTGACTTCTATTCGTATATTTTACTGATAATAATTACTCCCAAGATGATGCGGAGGCCAGCCATGCAGATCATGTTGAGGTAATTTGTCTTTCTGACTCAGAACTTGTCCCGGTTCAACAATTTCGCCGTGTAGTTCGGAAAGTGAAATGCTCTCACCCTTTTGCTCATTTGGATCAAAAACTTTCTTTGAAGACACAACAAATTGAAGGGCGTCGCACAACCCGGCATAGTGGTCAACAGGTCACTTCTTCCGGTTTACCTCATACACCAAACTGGAAATGTCGTCCAGAGGTTGCTTGTTCTCCGGAACAACGTTATCTTTTCAAAGGTTTCTTCCGATGCCCTCTCAATCCATCTCATTCAAACTACCAGGTATCTTCTAATTCGTCTGGCGGTTCATCAACCACTTAGCTACCTCCACTGAAAACCGTCCCTGGGTAAGCATGCAGCCCTCCCTTCTCCTTCATAATTCGGTTAATCATGCTAATCCTTGTTTTAATATTAGTGCTAAAGCTCATCTGAGTAAGAAGGCCAAGACCAGTGCCCCTACCGGCGAAGTTGAACCGGAGGAAACGCCTGAAAATCCTAATAAAAATCTTGATAATATCATGGATGATTCTGTCCCGCCGGAGCCAACTAACAACGCTGATCCGCCGGAAGCTGATCCGGCCACACATGAGGGCACCTCAAGTCCCCATGCTATACCTGCAAGTCCAATTGTTGATCCATTGAGGTCAACTGCTAATCCGCCTAGCCCTGCTACCACTCCTAACCCAGCCAAAGATGATGATGTTATTGTTACTGGCACTGCTTATACCGCTCCAGGCAATCCAGTTATCTTGGCAAAACATACCGCCAAGGATGAGTTTACTTCTATGGGCAAGGGGAAGATGGAAGCTGACTTGTCAAAATATGCTAATCTTTCTGCCTTCCGGATTCTTAAACCGGCTTTATACAAGCCAGATAATGAGGCTGACTTGGTAAATCTGATGAAGGAACGCTATGAGGTAAACATTTTCATCCTTATCTTTGTATTTTCACTGCCTTGTATCTTGTAGCCCCCAAGGGCCGGTTTAGCTTGTAAACACAAACCGGGACTTTTGAAGTTCCAAACTGCACATTGTTGACTTTTAAGTTTTTGAACAAATACACATTAGCCCCCAAGTGCCAGGATTGAAACTTGTATTAATCCTCGGGACTTTGAATAAGTAGTAGGAAAGAAACAATCCGCATTAGCCCCCAAGTGCCAAGTGTAGAACCAGTTGTATGCCTGGGAGTTTTGATAAAATATTGATATGCTCCTCTGATTGTGGCAGACTGATATAAACCATCAACGAATGCAGATTGCTGATCTTCAAGAGAGTATCAAATCCTATCAAGAAGAATCTTCTAAAGCCAAAGATGAGCTTCGAGCCGCTTTAACTTCCATGGAACGACTGAAGGAGGAATTCAAGACTGAACGTGCCAATTGGGACACTAAGAAGGGTACATTACTGAAACGGGCTGAAGATGCCGAGTCTGCTCTTAAACCGGTGGCAGAAGAGCTTTCAGGGTTGAAACGTCAAGTGAATGCCATGACCTCCGCAGTATTTGGTAAGTACTCCTAGCAAGGCATCTGAAATATCCATCTTGTAAGGTACCGGTTGAAATATGAAATTCTTAAGCCGTTGCAGGTAGCCGCATTACTCATCTGGGCTCAGATGTACGGATGAAGCTGAAAGCAGCATATACTCTGCTTGAACAACTATACGCCGGTGCTCAACGGGTTATCTGCGCAGCATCCTATGACAATCCGGCCCCAACACTGATCAAGGACACTCTGGCAAGGCTATCCATGGCACCAGCACAGATAGAAGAGGTAAAGCGATCTGCTGCCAGGGCTGGCGCTTTGTTGGCACTCACCCGAGCCAAAGCGTGGATAACCGACTTGGATCCGGTTGACCTTGCCAAAGGCTTTCCGAGCACACAAGAAAACGGGGCAGATTTTGATGATGAAGCCCTTAAAAAAGTGACAAGGGAAATGCATCCTCTGGCGAGTCAGCTGGCAGAAGATGCTAACTTGACTGTTCACCAGTCTTATTATGGTGCCAACAACAAACGGGTTAATGCTGTCATGCCGGAGGCGCAAAATCTTATTCCGCCAATCCGTAAGCACACTTATGCCCCTGACATTGATCCGTCGGAACTTATCAGTGAAGAAGCTATCTTTCAGGCCTTAACCCGGATTGACTGGACCACCACAAACTTCCAGCCACTAGGTGGGGAGGAGGAGGCTGATTCGACACCAAATGACCCATCAACTTCGCATCAACATGGTAATGAAACTTGATCCGACAATCGGAGTGATGCTCCATACACTTTGTCTTGTTGGAAACACCATACTTTTGGGCCTTCAAGCGCCTTGTAATAGGCTAGTGAAAATACTTTAATCTGTTTCCATCGTGCGCTAGAATACACTTTGCGTTGATTCGTCATGATAATTTCAGTACTGGCTTATGTATTTTCACAATATTATGCAATCCCTGTGTCTGCATAAGAAAAATCTGTCTGGGCGGTTTACCACCGGACGGGTCAAAATACCCAACACAACTTGGTAAGCAACTATGGTTGCAGCAATAATAAATCATACCTGTGATACAAAACATTGCTGTTGGTTTACCAATTGTGATTTGAAGAAGGGTGAAAACCCAACTTCCACCATGCCATGCTGGTATATATGATATAGAACCGGGTTGTGATGAACACCGGCCGATTGCTGGAGATAAGGTGTCAAAGCCAGACCGGTTTTGAAGGATGCCAGGTTTCCTTTAATTGTACGCTTTAACAAAAGATCCGTAAGCCATACCGGGTTAAGAAACACCGGTTTAACATAAACCTTACGAAAAAAACAAAAACTTGGCAAGAAGCAAACGAAAACCATGGTCAAAGCCTTTCAAGGACTGCCAGGCCCAAATCGAGGCTTTTCATGGGCTGCCAGGCCACTGAGTTAAACCATTTTGACAAAGACTTTTAAGATGGCCCTCCAACTAACCAATCATCGTTTTAACTTTGACAAGTTCAGGGTCTCAATGAGAGTAACTGTCAAACGTTCAATGGGTCGTGCCAGGATTACCTGGATAGGAGTGGCTTACTTGATGAAGGCAGGTTAACCCGGGGTTTTAGGTGAATACACCAAGCTTCCAAGCCATGGGTCGATACCCAGCTACAAGGGTCCTTTCAAACTCTTTGGTATTTGACACAAAGAGCCCCCAAGTAACTTTGTGAGCTGTGCTCAATGGGTGCCTATGTTTGAGTCGTGCTTTGAGCAATCAAACTCTCCTTGGCCCCTTGGGTGTGAAGCTCCCCAGCTAGGTGGTGGCATGGTAGCCGGGCTAACAGGTAGTACTTTGCTTTATTAGCTGAAGCCCCCAAGTTAACAGATATTTAAAGAAAAAACGGCGGAGACCCTTCTTAATAGCAAGGATGCCGGTTTATTATATTGATCATAATATATAGATTGTTGAAATATGTACATAAGAAAAGCCTGTGGCTTCAAGTGTAATAAGGCCGTAGGAGAGCTATGTTCCATGGCCGCCGGGTCTCCTCCTCAGAGCTACGTGAGTCTTCTCGAACGTCAATGAGGTAGTATGATCCATTGTGCAGATTTTTGCTGACCACAAAGGGACCTTCCCAAAGTGGGGATAACTTGTGCATATCAGTCTGGACTTGAATGATCCGAAGTACCAAATCGCCTTCTTGAAAGGTTCTTGTCTTAACCCGGCGGATGTGATAATGCCGCAGGTCTTGTTGATAAACCGCCGACCGAGCCAAAGCCATGTCCCGTTTCTCATCTAACAGGTCCAGCGCCTCTTGGCATGCTTGCTCGTTGTCCTCTTCAACATAATTCGTAACCCGGGGCGAGTCGTGATGAATATCACTTGGGAGGACAACCTCAGCCCCGTAAACCATGAAAAAGGTGTATATCCCATAGATCGGTTTGGGGTGGTATTTATACTCCATAACACAGATGGTAATTCTTCCACCCAACAACCCGGCATCCGCTTCAAAGGGACGATAAGCCGAGGCTTGATACCCTTCAGGATTTCTTGATTCGCCCTCTCAGCTTGACCATTAGACTGGGGGTGAGCCACGGACGCTACATCAAGCCGGATGTGCTCTCATTGGAAAAACTCCTCCATCTCACCTTTAGAAAGGTTCGTACCATTATCTGTGATGATGCTGTGTGGAAAACCAAAACGGAAAATAATCTTTTTGAGAAATTGAACTGCCGTGGCTGCATCACATTTACTGATGGGCTCCGCTTCAACCCATTTGGTGAACTTGTCAACCGCCACCAACAGGTGGGTCTTCTTGTCCTTGGAGCACTTAAAGGGTCCAACCATATCAATCCCCCAAGTAGCAAACGGCCAAGTGATGGGAATCATGCGTAACTCTTGAGCCAGAACATGAGCTCGACGTGAAATTTTTTGACAAGCGTCACACCGCTTTACCAAGTCTTCCACATCAGAATGAGCTGTCAACCAGTAAAACCCGTGTCGGAAAGCTATAGCCACCAAGGATTTTGAACCGGCATGGTGACCGCAATCCCCTTCATGGATTTCACGTAGAATCTCTTGTCCTTCTTCAGGAGAAACACAACGTTGGAATACGCCTGAAACGCTAGAACGGTGCAACTCGCCATTGTGAACAACCATAGACTTGGACCGCCGGACTATCTGTCTGGCAAAAAGTTCGTCATCTGGTAATTCGCCCCGGTTCAGATACGCCAAATATGGAACCGTCCAATCCGGAGTGGCATGTAAAACGGCTACCCACTGGGCCTCCATATCAGGAACAGCTAAATCCTCTTCTGTAGGCAACTTTACAGATGGGTTATGCAAGATATCTAGAAAGGTATTAGGTGGTACCGGTTTACGCTGAGATCCCAGCCGGCTTAGAGCATTTGCTGCCTCATTCTTGCGCCGGTCGATGTGTTCCACCTGATAACCCTTAAAGTGACCTACTACAATATCCACCTCGCGCCTATAAGCCGCCATGAGTGGGTCCTTAGAATCCCAAGTACCAGAAACTTGCTGAGCCACCAGATCAAAATCTCCAAAGCATCGAACCCGGCTTAAGTTCATTTCCTTAGCCACACAAAGGCCGTGGAGTAAGGCCTCGTACTCTGCTGCATTGTTAGTACAAGGAAACATTAAGCGGAGAACATAACAAATCTTATCTCCTCGGGGGGAAGTGAGGACAACCCCAGCCCCCGAGCCTTCCAACTGCCTGGATCCATCAAAGTGAATGGTCCAGTATGCATTATCCGGTTTGTCCTTTGGTGCCTGTAACTCAGTCCAATCATTGATGAAGTCAACACCTGAGATTTGGTGGCTGTTCGGGGCGTATACTTCAAACCATGGGGACCAAGCTCAATTGCCCACTTCACAACTCGGCCAGTTGCTTCTCTATTCTGGATTATATCGCCCAAGGTAGCAGAACTAACCACCGTGATAGGATGGCCTTGAAAGTATTGCTTGAGCTTCCTACTTGCCATAAAAACTCCATACACTAGCTTCTGCCAATGTGGATATGTTTGCTTTGATTCGATCAGTACCTCACTGATATAATAAACTGGTCGTTGAGCCGGATATTCTTTTCCAACCTCCTTACGCTCAACCAGAATCGCCACACTGACCGCTCGGGCATTGGTAGCCACGTACAACAATAGAGGCTCATTATCAACCGGAGCAGCAAGAACTGGCGGTTCAGCCAGCTGCCACTTCAAATCCTCAAATACCGCATCGGCGACATCACTCCAGACAAATTTATCTGTCTTCTTCAACATATGATACAGGGGAATCGCCTTCTCTCCCAAACGGCTGATAAACCGGCTGAGGGCTGCAATCCGGCCCGCCAGATGCTGAACATCATTGATACACGCCGGTTTAGCCAAGGATGTGATTGCTATGATTTTTTCCGGATTGGCCTCAATACCTCTGTTGGACACAAGAAAGCCCAAGAGTTTGCTGCTGGAACACCAAAAACGCATTTGTCTGGGTTGAGCATTATTTTGTAAACCTGAAGATTGTCGAACGTCTCCTTGAGATCATCCATCAAGGTTTCCTGCTTCCTGGATTTCACCACAATATCATCCACATAGGCATGAACATTACGCACGATCTGCTTGTGAAGACAATTTTGCACACAATGCTGGTAGGTTGCTTGGGCACTCTTGAGCCCAAAGGGCATAGAAACATAGCAGAAGGCTCCAAAGGGAGTGATGAAGGCTGTCTTCTCCTGGTCCTTAACTGCCATTTTAATCTGATGATAACCTGAATAAGCATCCAGGAAACTCAGGCGCTCACAACCCGCCGTCGCATCAATGATCTGATCAATACGCGGGAGAGCGAAAGGATCTGCCGGGCAAGACTTATTCAATCAGTGTAGTCCACACACATACGCCAAGTGCCGTTTTTCTTAAGAACAAGAACCGGATTAGCGAACCATTCGGGATGAAACACTTCGACGATAAACCCAACTGCCAGTAGCCGGGCTACCTCTTCACCAATGGCCTTGCGTCTTTCTTCGTTAAAACGGCGAAGGAACTGCTTGACCGATTTAAACTTAGGATCAATATTGAGAGTGTGCTCAGCGAGTTCCCTCAGTACACCTGGCATGTCAGAAGGTTTCCATGCAAAGATGTCCCGGTTCTCACGGATGAACTCGATGAGCGCGCTTTCCTATTTCGGATCCAGATTGGCACTGATACTAAACTGCTTGGATGAATCACCAGGAACGAAGTCAACGAGTTTAGTCTCATTAGCCGGTTTGAACGTCAGGGCCAGGTCATGCTCAGTTGTGGGCTTCTTCAGAGGGGTCATGTCCGCTGGATCAACATTGTCCTTATAGGATTTCAGCTCCTCTGTAGCACAAACTGATTCAGCATAGGCCGCTTACCCTTCCTCGCAATCCAAAGCAATCTTTCAACTTCCATGTACTATGATCGTCCCCTTATAACCTGGCATTTTGAGCTGTAAATAGACATAACAGGGTCTCGCCATGAATTTTGCGTAAGTCCGCCGTCCAAATAGCGCGTGATATGGGATCTGGATTTTCGCCACCTCAAAGGTCAACGTTTTAGACCTGGAATCATGCTCATCTCCAAACACGACTTCCAAAGCAATCTTTCCAACAGGGTATGCCGATCTACCTGCTACTACACCATGAAAACTAGTGTTTGACGGTTTAAGATTCTTATCTGTCAACCCCATGTGACGGAAAGTCTCATAGTACAAGATGTTGATACTGCTCCCTCCATCCATCAGAACCTTGGTAAACTTATAGCCTCCCTCCTGAGGTGCTACCACCAAGGCTAGTTGACCCGGATTGTCAACCTGGGGCGGGTGATCCTCTCTGCTCCACACAATGGGCTGCTCCGACCATCGTAGATAACGTGGTACAGCTGGTTCAATAGTATTAACTACCCTCTTGTGAAGCTTCTGATCCTGCTTGCACAGGCTAGTAGTGAACACATGATATTGTCCGTTGTTCAACTGCTTGGGGTGACTTTGGTAACCTAACTGTTGTTGATTCCCTTGGTTATTCTGCTGGTTATTACCATGGTTGCTCTGATGGCCCTGGTTATTCTGAAATCCAGAGCTTGAACCGCCGCCCCCATGGAAACCTGGACCTGAACCGCCCGGCGGATCCTGATCATACCGGTATATATCAGAGTTTTTGAACTCCCTCATTATGTGGCAATCCTTCCAAAGATGTGTGGAAGGGGCCTCCTTGGTTCCATGCTTCGGGCAGGGTTGGTTTAACAAACGCTCCAGATTCATCCCTCCACCGCGCTGGGGCGGTTTACCTTTGCGACGCTGCATATTTGTGTTAGCCACCAAGTCTGAACTATCCGCTTTACGCTTACCATTATTCCCATGGCCTCCTTGGTTGTGGTGCTGCCCCTTTGCCCTGCCGTTCTTCTTTCCCTTCTCCGGTTTGTCCTCCTTTGAATCCGGATCCTTGGTATTATCTGAATCTGCATATTTAACCAAAGCAGCCATGAGTGTTGACATGTCGTTGCAGTGACGTTTGAGCCTTCCCAACTTTTGTTTCAACGGCTTGAAACGGCAATTGCCCTCTAACGTTAACACTACGGTGTCTGCATTGATACGATCTGATGAATGCAGAATCGCCGAGACCCGTTTGACCCAATTGGTCGTGGACTCTCCTTCCTCTTGGACACAACCGGCCAGATCTACAATCGACATTGGCTGCTTACACATATCCTTGAAGTTCTGGATAAACCGGTGCTTCAGTTCAGCCCATGATCCAATAGAGTTGGCCGGCAAGCTCTTCAACCAAGTGCGAGCTGTTCCTTCCAACACCATGGTGAAATATTTAGCACACACCGCCTCATCCACATCTAACATCTCCATTGCCATCTCATAGCTCTCCACCCACGCCTCTGGCTGCAAATCGGCGGTGTAATTTGGTACCTTACGAGGTCCCTTGAAATCCTTGGGCAGTCGCACATTACGCAATGCGGGAGTTAAACACGGTACCCCTAGGGAACTGAACATCACTCCTGGCTCCACGAAGGCAGTGGGGTGAACCGGAGTATGTTGTCGTGCTTCGTGTCGAGCTGTCAACTCGGCCTCTCGTCGTGCGCGGCCGTGGTCCACAACATCTTGCGCATTAGCACCTCCCCCGGCTGGGTTGTTCCCCCGTGGCGAATTGCGGCGGTGTGCACTACTGGGCACGGCCGGTTCGTCCTCCACGTGTCTGCTGTAACTCCGGCTTGGACGGGAAGTGGAATGAATCCTCTCTCGGCTGTGGGAGTATGCTTGCTATTGATTTAGTGTTGTCTGAAGGAGATCCCTGGCCCGACGCGCTTCCACTGCAACTGGTGACTCGCCGTCGGTTGGGAGGGCCGCCAGACGCAAAGCGGCGGCCACAATGTTATCCAACGGGTTGGAATAATGCCCAGGCGGCATTGATGGTACAACGTTGTTCTGGCGAGGCAGGTCCGTCATGTGCGGTTGAACCGACGCTCCTGCTCCCGGCACCCCCGCCCGGTTTAGCATGGGTTGGTTACCAGCTCCTGGACCTGGCGTGTTGAAAAGATTCTGCAGCTCATAAACCGATGGGAGACGTGATCGGTACCTTCTTCTCATGACCTCCTCCGAAGCATTCTGATCCAGTCTAATCCGATAAGCCTGCGCTTCCAACTCGGCCCGCTCCGTAGCCATCCTGGCGTTCTCTGCTGCCAGGTCGGCTTTAGCCTGGGCTATCTGATCGTTCACTTTTAGAATCTCCGCATCGTGTTGATCCCTGGCTGCTGCGTCTACCTCCGCGGACATCAGTGCCGCCAGAGCGTCGAACAAATCAGATAAGACTTGGGCCGGAGGCGGCGCCGAGCTTCCTGCCCCGGCTGGTGTGGCCGTTGTTGAACCGGAGAGCACTGCTGCGGCGGTAGATCAATGAGGCGCCGATCGTGTGCCGGCCATGAAGATGGCGGCCCGGTTTGGCAGACCCGGGGAATCCGGAATACTGTTGCCCTCGGATCCTCCCTCAATCCGGCCGTCCTACAACTGGTAAAGCGATTCGGTTTCTCCAGAAGACTCATCATCAGAGCAGACTACGATTTCTCCATCGGAGACCGGTCCGTCCTCGTACCCCGATCCATGGACGACACCTACAAAAACATGCCTTGCCTCGGGCTGAATTGGCGAAGAACTTGCACGCCGAGCCATTTCGATGATGTCGGTGCAGATGTCCGGCTCGGGGGCCGGTTCGCCGATCTTGCCGATGAAGACGTGAATCCCACCAAAGGGGACCCGGTACCCGTATTCGATTGAATCGGCCTCAGGACCCCATCCTGCATTGTCGATGTAGAGCTTTCCATGGCAACTCTTTGTCATCCAGCCCACGACGTATCCCTTGAGTCCATCGAAGCTGCCCTTCAAGAACTCAAAACCAGCATGCGATAGCCCCACGGTGGGCGCCAACTATCGTGGGTTTGTCACGGCAGATGTCCTCGTGAAAGGACTTAGTCATGGAGCCATCGCTATGGGTTAGCTTGAAGGGATTAAACCAGACAAAGGGACACGGGAGTTTATACTAGTTCGGCCCCTTCGATGAAGGTAAAAGCCTACATCTAGTTGTGATTGGTATTGCTATGGGTTCGAAGACCAGGGAGCGAATCCGCTTTGTCTGGCTCTCGAGTTGTTGTTTGTTGTCCCTGAACCGCCGCCGGGTCACCCCTTTATATACTCAGGAGGACCCCGGCCGGTCTACAGAGTCCCGAGGCTGGCTCATACAAGTGTCCGCCTCGGTCTCCTCTTTCCTATCTTACAATGCAAGTTTATACAATCATGGCGGTTTACTACCATGGGCCCCAAATCACCTATGGGCTCTGGGCCTCTAAGCCTTATCCATAAAGCGCCATCTGCTGGGTTTCCTTGGGCTTCAATATAGGTGATGGTGAACCGGCCCCTCCTGGGCGGTTTACCCTTAGTAGTTATATCCTCAATAGTGTCCCTCTATTGAAGACTAATAAATATTATCTTTTCTACATGTCTCGTTTTCCATATAGATATGATCAAGTACATTGGTGATATAAGGAGTGCTTTTGACTCAAATTTCTTACAAGATATTTTAATTTCAGAATTGTATGTCAGAATATTGGTACTTCTATTAATAAAAGAGGTCATGTTCCTTCCAATTAAGATTATTTTGTTTCTATATTGATGTGGATGTTAATATTGAAATGTTGGATCCTGCATAAAGTGATTGTTGAAGGAATGCTATAATATAAGTGGTTCTGAAGGATATGAAAGTGTGAAGAGAGTGGTCGGTAATGATACTTTGGCCAGCATGGTAACATTATTAGCGACGACAAAAGTGGTTGTTATTACCTTCGGATCGGCACACCATCCCACTATTATTAGCGACGACAAAAGTGGTCGTTATTGCCTTGGGATCGACGATGACACACCATCCCGTCATTACAAGAATAACGACCACAAAAGGTACGTGATCGTTATACTTTTAACGACGGAGCCTACTACGACCAGTAGATTGTGGTCGTTAATGACCTTTAACAACCACAATCCAACCTTTAACGGCCACATATACCGTCGTTAAAAATCATTTTCCTAGTAGTGTATGGAAACTGAAATCAACATAGAGCAAGTTACAACAGCAAACCAGTTAAAGAAACAGGTTTAAAACATACCTGTTGCGCTATTGGAGTTTCAATTCCATCCTTCAAATTCAAAAATAGTTGGTATGAGTAAATACAGCGATGCAAGAGCAAAGGAGTATGAACCATAGCTACAGAACCTGACCTAAGAACAATTATTCTTCTCCTTTAAGCTTTGAGTTGGGATTCATAGTGGTGGTCCTCGTGCTTTGGGCACTGCAGTTCCCTTACTAACTGCTTGTGTTTGGGTGCTCTGTGGTGGAGACGGTGATGTGTCAACTAGAACTTGGTTACTATCTGCTAGGGTTGGGGTTAGAAGGGGTGTACCTGGTCCTCTGTCCAACTGGGTAGGGGTACAATCTGCGGGAGTCTGGGTTATGTGTGGTGGGGCTGGTTCTTGGGCAAGTACAACCGTTGTTCTATCTACATCAATTTGTAGCACTATCTTTTCTGAAGACCATGTTGTTACTCCCTTAGATACTGCCATCACCCTCTCCAATTCAAATGGCTAATAAACAAGAAAACTAATTGAATGTACAGACATTGTATGATAGACATGTGCAATGGATAGTGGGGAATAAAAGAGGGCATGAAATAATTGCCATTTATGTTGTCTAACCAAATAGGATAGAATGCACAATTTCACATATATGATGGCTAACTAAACAGGATAGCATGACACAATTTCACACTATGATGGCTAACTAAAAAAGATGGAAAGACATAGTTCAAAATATGATGACTATGTAAACAGGATGACATGATATAACTATATAATGTGTTTACTAAATAGGTTGGCATGCCATAATTCACATACATGCGACCTATGGAAACATGATAGCATGACATAATTCACGGATAGAATGACATAATTCAAAATATGATGACTGTAAACACTAAACATGATGAGATGATATAACTATATGATGTCTTTATTAAATGAGTTTCCATGCCATAATTCAGATAGATGCTATGTATGTAAGCATGATGGCATGATATAATTCAAATATATGATTTATATAGTAAGAAAGTAAGCAGATGGCAATCCTTATACGATGTAAAAACTAATCAATGCAAGACAACATGCATGACATGGGTAATATAACCCTGCCAAGTTTGAGCATAGACCTCAGGGGGGAAATAGGACTGGCCATCCGTCTCTGAATCCTCCCCTGAGGAGCTCTCTGTAACCAGCAAGATGTCTGCTTCAGCAGGTAGCATTGTCTGCTCTGAATACCTTGTTTTTACTCTAGATACTTCCATCACCGCTTCAAATGGCTGATACACAGGAAGAGTAGTTGAATATACAAACGTTGTCGACAAATGGAACACGTAATGCAAAAAAATGATAGCATGATATAATTCACATACATGATGATTGGCTAAACAGCATGGCATTGCATAATTCACATATATAATGCCTTTTCAACAAGATAGCATTGCATAAGTCACATATATAATGTCTTGCAACAAGATGGCAATGCATAATTCACATATATGGTAATTAGACACTAAATAGGTGGCATTCACACAAAGCATGTATAAACTAATCAAATGACATGGCAATGCCAGACACCATATGCACGATATGAGCAACATAACCCTGCCAACGTAGAGCATACACCTCGGGGGGCAATAGGACTGGTCATCTGTCTCTAAATCCTCCTCCGAGGAGCTATCCGTAACCAGTGAGATATGCGCTTCGTCAGATAGCATAGTCTTCTCTGAAGACCTTGTTTTCACTCCAGAATTTTCCATCACCATGTCAAATGGCTGATGCACATGAAGAGTAGTTGAATGTACTAACATTGTTGACAAATGTAATACGTAAAGCAAAAAAAGGATGGCCTGGTATAATTCACATATAAGATGATTGGCCAAGCAGGATGGCATTGCAAAATTGACATATATGATGCCTGGCTAAACAAGATGGCATTGCATGATTCACATAAATGATGAATAAACTAAATAGATGGCATTCACACAAAGCATGTCTAAACTAAGAAGATGACATATTTGATGTATAAAGTAAGCAATGCAAGGCACCATATGCATGATATAACCAACATCAGCATGCCAAGTTACAGCGAAGACCTTAGGGGGTAAATAGGAGTGGTCTTCTCCTTGTGAATCCCCCTCGGAACAGATATCTTCCTCTCGATTACAATCCGAAATGGGTGGAGGGGGCTGCCTTTGCGCCTACCATGGAGTGATGTCTACATGAAATTTTATTGCCACACAAGGCTCGTCTCTTTTGCTCTACATGTTCAGTACCATTGTGTACAATAACTGACATGCATTGGAATAAAACATAGTGAGATTATGTAAGGAGTGCATGCAGAAATCCAGAGTGATGGTAGCAACCTGTGGATAAACCCAAAACCAATGATAGCAGGCAGATAATGGCTTCTTTACTGTTTGTTTCCCATCCAACATGAATCTCATAGTAAACACCAGAGATTAACCAGATAGTAGATAGATACTATTGATTGCGGCCCCGATATGTACCCCACAACCATTTAAAATCTCAAGTTTGACCATTAGTTTGGAGCTGACTCAGAGTCTAAACGGTGAACATGATGATAAAGTAGCATGTAATATTAAGCGATGCATAACGTAAGCAGACACGAAATAGTGCGACCTCTCTTGCGGACCCGTTTAGTCCTCGAGGTCATCTGCTCAGTTGATGATGGTAATGCAGTTGTCATGGCATCCAGCGGCGGGAAAGAAGATATGAGGCAGCGAAAGACAGTCTGGAGGCCTGATCCCTGCTGTGCTGGACACTTCTGTCATTGGAGCAGTTGAGCTGGGGTGGACGACTGCGCAGCAGGAGCGGGACAAACCACACAAGGTTTTCTTTGAAAACTATCTATAAGAGAAGTAATTCTGTAAGGGCTCGTTTGAATTGGAGGATTCTAACAACGCATGGATAGGAAATACACAGTAATAGGATAGGAATGCATGTGCAAAACAGAGAATTTAAAAACATGGGATTTCTACCAATCTAGGTGTTTGGTTCACAAGAATTAGAAGATCACAGGATGCAAAGAAGCATGGTGAGATTAAGTCAAACCACATGAAAATGTACAATTATAATGCTATTATGCTACTATCTCTTAGTCTTGTGCTTCATGAATAGGAATTTGAAAAGGAGGACAAGTCAATATTAAAATTCCTACTATTTTTCTTTCAAGGAGACACTAAAGGAACAAATCCTACAATTTTCCTTTGCTCCATTCCTTTGAAGCAAATGCATGAACAGTAGTACCATAGGAAACTTTCCAATTCCTATGTTTTTCCTTCACCTTTCCTTTCAAGCACTGGCGATTCTAGTAGGCAGGCTTGAGAAAGGAAAAGCCTACACTAAAAAATGTTTTTGTGCTACTTCTACTACTTTGGACCCAGGCCACTGCCATACTAGCTCAACTCCCAGGCCCATCGACAAATGCACAACTCAAACGTGCAGAGATAAATAATGATGGCTTTCAACAGAGTCCATCACGGATAGCTAAGTTGCTTGGTACCACACTGCTTGTCATATAGTAGGAGAAACTAATCGTATTTCACGTTACTACGTGTGCTCAGTGGACAATATATATAACATGTAGAGTAGAAAAGAGATGCAACAAGTGTACAACCTCTTTGGTGAAGCCATGTCGATCTCAGCGTGATTGGGTTGGTCGGTGAGGATGATCCGGCTGACTTGGCTGTCAGAGGAGGGGAATAAGATCTTAGGCATCTTGAGATGGAACCCAGGGTACTGCTCAGCTATGATGGAGGGTTTCATCGTTGGAACAGCTCCGGTGAGTTGTACGACGCGGAGGCTGAAGCAGGACAAGAGAGACAACATTAACCTGAGTGGAATTCTAATAGCATCTCCAATAGATGACGTAAGATACATAACCACAAAGTGCTAGATGTAAAATACATCAGCCGTTCATCTCTAAACTTAACTATCGAAACTGAATTTAACTGTCAAAACTGAACTTAACTGCCGAAACTAAATTTTGCTGTTGAAACTGAATTATACTGTCTAAACTGAATGCACTAGTAGAAGAAAAGTAGTAGCAGCAGTGCGTGCGAGAGCCGGGCAGCTGGTCATGTAGCAGTTCATCTTCAACCTCCACCCCCCTGAGGCGCCGGCCACCACCGGCCAAATCTCCGCCCCCGCTGCCCGCGACCGGCGGTGCGCCACCCCGCCCGCCCCGAAACCACTCCCCACGGCCGGTCCGCCACCGCCCCGGCCATCCCTCTAGGCCCCCCCATGCAGAGCTTTTTCTCTGGCGATCCCCACGCCACCGTCCCACCACCGCCGACGACCACCGCCCCACCTTGAACGCTAAGATAGATAGTTGGGTACCTCT